>NC_034412.1:40418879-40441154 GCF_002078875.1 Numida meleagris
AGACGGCGGAAAAAGGGACAAGGTCTCGTGATCTGCAAGTTTTTATACTGCGAGCTTTTATCTTTTCCCTCCGGCTGGAAAATGGTAACAGAGGAGCAAAGTGCCGTGGGGACTGTAGTAGTCCTTCTCTTCTGAGAACCAGGTACATTCACTACATGATGTTATGATGTGGAATACCAATAACCGAAAATCATAAAACCATGACATAGCCAAAGAAACCTTGAGTGACCTCATTGTGGAGCAGTCTGTCATAGTACGAACAGAAAGAGGCCAGCAAACACTGATACTAACAACCCTTGCTCTTTTGCTTCTTTCTTATGAATAGTGGAATGCAATAAGAAATCATTTGTGAATTCCTATGGCTGAGTCAAATTTTGTATCAGGATATACAAGAAACTCTAGCAGGGCTTTCTTCTATAAATTAATCACCAGAGTGTCTGGTGGTCAGTTGAGTACGATAGGGCTGGAGAAGCACAGCACAATGGTCTTCTACAGAAAGACACAGAAGCTTATTTCTTGGTATACCCAAATCTTATTACTTTGGTGCAGTCTTCTAAGGAATGACTTGGAAATTCGTTTTTCTTAGAAATGGCCTAGAAAGAATTGATGATGGATGAAAATATGAAAAGAAACATTTATTTACAACCCCTTGTCTAACAATGGTAAGAGGAGTGATTTATACATCAGCTAATACCATCATTTTTTCAGTATAGTTATCAAAGAAATCAAGGTGAGCAGACCTACACAGTAGATTTACCTGATTTTGTCAGCTCGACACTGCTAAATACTGCTCTGTCCAAGGTTACAGGTATTTTTGTTTCCCTCCCTCTTTTCCTCTCTCATTTCCTTTGCAGTAACCTCTTCCTAACCTCTACTTTTGTACAGCTGTTGCTGATTTTTTCAGTGATTTTCTATATTTTTACCTAATGTTTTATATGCCTGTAGGCTACTGAAGATAAAAATAAAAAGGTTATTTACCTAACAAAAAGAAAGCTAGAGAGGGATTGGATTTTACTTTATGAACATAGCTGAATAGTAACTACAGCAAATGAAGAGCACCATTAAAGTGTGTAAAGACTGTACTGATAACAAAACAATGGGCACTAACCACTCAGAAATGAGTTTCACTTAGATATTCCAATGTTTAAGTTCTGGGACTGGGGTTCCAGAATAGCTTTCCAACAGAACCGTGAAGATAACCCCACACAGCTGAGTTCACAAAGGGCTTAATATCACTACAAAAATTGTTTTGGCCTAGACATTTGCAACATCAAAGGACTGGAGGCCCTCTCCAAATCTAGAGTGCTCATTCCCAGTTGCCTGGCTCCTCAGTTTGTGCTGGTATTTTTGCTGACTCTACATGAAAACATGCGCATTCAAAAAGGAAAAACAAAAACATCCAATCAAAAAGAGCCTCCAAAATTGCATTTCTTGATGTGATCTAGATTCTGGTGATGATGGGTATTATTTCTTACATTTCTCTTCTTCAGGGAGAAGATTAGTTTTAGACAGACCACATCCACTAATGAGCTTTATTTGTTTTCTGGGAAATGATATTCACCACCCCAAAGGCTAAAATGGGTTATTTGAAACTGGATAATAGAAGGTAGTTCACAGAATGAGTTCACCTCCATTTGTTCTTCTTATAAGGAAACAAAACCCCATATGTTTGTTTGTCACAACACAGTACTACCTCATTGTTTCCCCTGGCCCTCCTCTTCAAAAAGGAAAAAAAAATAAAAAGACCACAAATTAAACTAATAGACTCAACTATAACAGATAGTAGATTTTTCAACAAAGTCAAAATGCTGTCAGAATTACCTTTGGAATTTCTGTTTCTTTTTGTAAGGCTCAGAAAATCTGTGTATCACTTACTAACAGAAGATAATTAACTCCTAATGAACACACCTGCCACTGCAATTTTTTCCTTTTACATTTTATATTTTTCCCAGCTTAACATGGTGTAAACCATTCTGTAATGAATGAACAGCTTTGCCCGACTCTTTTCCACTGTCAAGTTTTGTGTTGGCTAATATTAGACTGTTACCTAGAAAACTAAATTCTTGGCAAGATTTTGAGCACCGATGCTCATGTACAGCCCTGTGTGTTAGACACCACATCCTGTTACACTGTTCCGGATACCAGGACAACTGGTTATATTTCTCTGGATACTCAGAGAAGACAAGAACACCTCTTCTAATAAATTTTTAGTGAAATTCAGATTAAGTCAGAGCAACTCAAAATTTAAGTCAGCAGAGAGCTCGGAAGACAACAGGAGCTTGGCTCAACATAAGGGAGGCAGTTAGTGTTGTATTTGATGGTGCATAATGTAGCAGAAAAAAAAAAAGAGATATGAGCTCACAGCTACACACATCTCACATCTGAGGGATGTTTCTTTTTTGCTCCCTATACCCAACCACAGCACATCTTGGGTTGCGCGTGTATCACATATACGTCCAGTGGAAAGCACTTGCAAAGTGAAAATACACTCACTCTGTAGGGTTAGAAGGACGGAAATGTCCTTTCTTCTCACCACCCACCATTTCACCCACCAACAGTCGAACACGTATTTACATTTTCATTGAATTTATATTAATGTTGGAAGTGCTCCTAAATAGGTCACTTAGAAGATGACTTAAGGTTGTATACGTTGTTTGATGACTGAAACATGCTAGAAGAGTCATGTAGTAAGTCAAAGCAGACTTGGAAAAAAAATTAGCTTTAGCATCTGCTGTTTGTTGAGAACATATGCTTGTGCAGAAGCCTATCCTATCTTTAGGTTTGTATGCTTATATACATTCAAATGAATGAATAGATAATAGATAAGGGAAAACATTGCCCTTGGACTGGAATATTAAACATCACTCCTTGTTAGTCCCTAAATAAGGATGTGGCTCAAGGTTAGTCTTAGCAGCGTCTACATACTTCCAGCTATTGTCTCATCTTCTTCGTGCACGTTCAACTTCCCACTAGTCATGATAGCAACTTCCAGAGCTCCTCCTCTTTGCCCAGACTTCTTTGACTTGACCATCTTTATTACGTTCTTAAGGTCCTAAGGGCTTGCTTTTCTTTCTCCATACTCTACTTTCCGTAGTACAGTTTCCTATTTGTTCTCCAGTGATATAAAGATTTACTGTGGCTTTTTCTAGTTCATTCACTTACAGACAAGGGAGGAAAGCTCTTCTAAGCTGAAGTCACCCAGCACTTCCTTCAACAAGAGGATCCAAGGCTATTCTCTCTGCCTATTACCTGTATGGTATTTTCACCCAGTTTTTTTTGTGCAAAGTAATAAGTGGCACATAACCTAGAGTACTGCCTAGCCCATCCACCGGGCAGTGTTTTCCACACAACCAGTGTGCAGATGGTCCCTCAAACCAGGAGGAGCAGGGAAAGCAGTGTCATTCTTTCCATTTTAACTGGGTATTTGCAGGCTGTATAATTTCCAGTCCATTAGTAATGTCTGAATATGAAATGAAGTGAGAGGAATTAGAGGTTAAATGATTTAACAGAAATTGCACTACAGATATAATAGATGGCTCTTCCTTTTTGCTCAAGGGGTAAAAAATAAAATAATTTTTAAGAAAGCAGAGCTGAGACTATATGAAGTCTTTGCATGTTACCATGACTTCATGTTCCCTCCAGGCTGCTTACTGGGTCTTAGTCCAGGATCTGAGCCAAATCTTGTTTTCTCTCCCACTGTTTAGGTACATGCTGAACGTCTTCAAGGACCTGAGCAATGGGCAGTGATGACACTGTAGTGAACTAGACCCTGAAACAATCTGGCAAGTCCACCTGCATCCCAGAACTTCAAGGTGCAGGTTCCCCTTTTGCATCCAAAAGGAGAGGGAGTTCCCAATCACAGAATCTTTTAGACAGGTGGTGCTTCTCAAAATCAAATTGCTGTCCTTGTCAGTAATGCCTGAGCAGTGGTTGGTTGGACTACCTCACCTAATTTAGAGCAATGCAGAACAGCTCAAGCATTTCTTTGCAATGATCTCTTCTGTTTGCTCAAGCTTATGAAATGCTCACCCAGTGATCAGGGTTTGGAGATTGAGCCCTTGTCTTTCTCTCATCTTGTTGAATCATCTTAAGTTGTCAGATTTAAAGTACTCCTATTAAATCATGGCTTTGAAATGTGAGTTCTGTGACTATTTCACAGCAGCAGAATGATAGGCAGTTTTCGTGTCGATAACAGCCTCATTTAATTATTCCTAAAAATGCAAACAGAAGGAGGAATGTAAATGTTAGCTGATAAGTCCTCAATTATGCATGCTATCTATTAGCCCTAACAGGTATTAATTACAACTTTTAACAGTTGGTAAAGTGGTCTTGACATTTCAAAGGTGAATTTACACATTGAAGATACTTGTCTCTGCTGTAGAAGAGGAATATGGCAAAAGATCAAAATGCATGCATAAAACTGGTGTGACAGGACTGCTGCATATCTTGAAGATAAGCTGAATCTTAGTAAAGAGGGTAGTAGGTGAAAATTTGTTGTATAGGGGTGAAGCTAACTTGTCAGTTTTGGACAGTTCAAGAGCCAAAAAAGTCCTATTCCCATGGCAAACAGGGATGCTGTATCCATGGCAAGTATAACTGGCTCCTGAGTCTGCTCTTCCAGATCTCGTGGAGGTGAAACCAAAGATGGTGATGACAGTGTACACCTGCTTAACGGGCCAAGGGATGAAGCAAGTATAAAGGGACAGATCCACATAACAATTTAAGCAAGCAAACTAAATGCTACGAAAGTTCACCTTCTTACCATGGGTCCATGAGTAGCAGACCAGCTGCATCCATGCTGAAATGCTTTTGGCCTAGGAACTGCTGAAGTTCAAAGATCTTGTTATGCTTTGCATGACAAACTGGTATCAGGAGACAGGAGTTTCAACCAACCAACACGCTCCTTTCCCAAAGGAAAATTTAACTTGAGAGCTCACAGAAATGCATTTGTAACAGACCAGAATTTGCAATGCTGCTCTGGAGCTGTTTTCACCTCATTATTTCTCCAACACACAGTGTGTGGTTTTGTGCTTTGTTTTGTTTGTCTTTCCCCTATCAGCTACAAGGGAATCAATCCTATTTCTATCTGCAATCCCATTAAATTGCTGTCATTTGCTCCAATGTTTGACAACTTTCTTACCCTTGCAAGCAAAGCAACCATGCAACAGTTGAGACCTGCAGGGTCCCAAGCCGAGTGGTGCACGAGACCTGCACCACTCAGCTTGGTGCCATCTACAAACTTGGCTCAGGGTGCACACACCCCACCACCTAGGTCACTATAATAGGCCTAACTCCTCCAGGCGCCACGGCGCCCCCTGGCGCAGTCGCACTCCTCGCTCCACCAGCTGTTATCCGACGGCACCGCGAGACGCGGGCGGCGAGAAAGGTCGCGCGCCCCCTCGTGGCGGGGCTGTGTGCGTGAGGGGCGCTGGGCGGGAAGAGCGCGCGGCACAGCCCGCTCCCCGGCCGCCGTGCCTGGCACAGTCGCCAGGTGGCGGTGCGACGTCGGCGAAGCGCAATTTCTAAAGCCGCACTGAAACGGTTGAATATCGGGTGCACCCCTTTGCTAAAAAAACTAAACAAATGAACAAAAAAAAACGCCCTTGCTTTTAGTACACGAGTGGTGTACTAAAATCGCATACGTAACTTTTTTTGCTGACCTCCCCTGGCCTCTCAAGCCCTTCACTGAGTACTCCCTAATGCCACAGATGAGAAGTGAAAAGGCACAAGTTGTTCACACAGAGCAAGCTGGAGAGTTGGTTCATGGTCCTCTCAAACATGATAATAAGAAAAGTGTAGGTAGGCTTACTTTGGGAAGTAGAAGCAGTGATAAACCATGCAAAAAAAAGAGGCTTCTACGGAGTGGGACTCTGAGGCATGGGGAAGAAGTGAAAGGACATCGCCAGGAGAAAGAGCATTCATGTTATGACAGAGGACTTAAATTTGTTCTGTGTGGCTGGGATTCACTTCATGGTGCCTCTATCTGCGCTGGTAGTACTCATCAAATGCAGAAGCTGCCATGATGGGATTTCAGGCAAATGCTGACCTATCCTGAAATCAAAGTTAAAAAGAAAATGAGCAAAGAGTTACATTATCTTACATGCTGTGAGAGAAAAGACAGAAAGGGAGAACTCAGCCCAGAGCTGCAGCTTGTCACAGTGCAAACACTAGCCAAAGTACGTGAGCTCAGTGAGTCTGCAACCAGTCTGACTGTGAAAGCCATCTCACATCTGAGGAAACAAAAGGCAAAACACACCTGTTCGGGTCCTGCCATCTGCAGCCTTGAGTAACGTGCAGTTTCATTTGACTGAAGAGGTGGAAAAAGGAAACAAGTCCATTATCTGCTAAGTCTGCAAACAGAGCTGCATTCTCAATTACAGCACTATTTAAAAGAAAGTACAAACTATTCTTTAGGTCAAAGTCAAAACAAGCAGCAGGAATTCAGTAGTATCCCTGAATTCCTTCTGAAATCTTACTATGAGAGCATCTGGGAAACCAGCAGGCAGACCCAGCTCACGGGCGCTGAAGATGCCATTGTGGAACCCTTATCAAGACACAGACCATCTCCTCAAGCTGTGCCCTCCAGGTAGGTTTTTAAATTTAGTTTCTGTCTTGGAAATGGATTTTTGTTTGCCTAACACACAGTGCTGTTACATGCTACACGGAGGAGAATTAAAATACCCAATTTAATTTTAGTTTAAGCAAATGAGTTTCATATGCCTAAATAAAGGCAGGAATCACCTTGTAAATTTCAAACCTGTCTGCTGACAAAAAAAATGTACTTACAATCAACTAAGCTGTCATTTACTGCAGGATGACTGAATTAAAAGCAAGACTCAGTGATAACTTGGCCTGGTAATATTTTAATAGCAAGGGGCTGGCCTGGTGCATGACAAATGAAGGAAACTAGCCTCTTGATTACCTGTGTGGGCTCTGGGCTATTTTCCCTCTCCCTGCAGGGAGAAAATGTGAAAGGCTAACTTGCTCTCAGCACAATGCATGAGCTGACCATGGATGTGCAGCATTCCCTCGTCTGAAATGTAACAGGAATGGCCAAAGTAGATATGTGCAGGGAAAAAAAAAAAAAAAAGGAAAAGTGCAGAATGCTAGAGGTTGGAAGGGACCTGGGAAGTCAGTGGACCTCTGGATGTCATCCAACACAGAAATTTATGACTGTTAAATAATGTTGGGAATTATCTGGATAGAAATTACTGGTTTTTTGAAAAAAAAAAAGGTGATCTGAGCTTTTATGAATTGTGTGGAGAAATTTCTGTTCAAAGAAGTATCTTGAAAAGCTAAGGAATGGTAAAGGTATCCCAGAAGAGAGAAGAAAATATCCAGCCCTTTCAGAGCAATTGAGAGCAATCAACCAGGTGGCCATTCCAAATATTAAACTAGATACTATGTGATAATCAGCAGAGAAGAACAAATCACTGAAATGGTGAACATGTTTGTAATGAGCATAAAACAGGGGAAAAAATGTCAAAACAAACCCTCTAGATTATTGATTAGTTGCCTGGGAATGTCCATGGTGTGTTGATAGCTTAGATCTTATTCTTCTGTATGCTGGGTGCTGATCGGAGCAGGCATGCGATGCACACACAGGTGAATAGAGGCATGTAAGTCAGGACTTCATCTGGAACAGAAAAAATTAAAATAGCAAATACTACCTGAACCTTAGCTATGCGAAGAATAGAAAGAAACTGAAACTGCAGTTCTGGTCATGCATTCGTAATTTACAACAGAAAATCTGAACAGACATCATCTATTCCTGATGGGCAATTTCTAGGCAAAAATCTGTGTAATTTCGTGCTTGTTACACTCTATACTGTATGCATATAAATTAAAGTAAGAAAGCCTCTAAGCCATAATCCAAGCCAACTATTAACCTAATCAGTCTATCATGCTTCTTGTAAGTTAGTAATGAGAGGCTGGTAGGACTTCTCTAAGCTGCATGGGAGGGCCTGGAAAAGATCCAGTAGTTTTACAAATCTGAGAATTCCAACAGGATGAGAGTAATTAAATGTACAGTGTTATTATAAATAAATGTTCCCAGATTTCAATCCCCATTTAATACTGCCTTTGCCATAGCCTAGAGTAAGGGGTGATATGTGACTTTGCTGCTACATCACATTGCACAGTTTCAGCTTCCTATTTCTTTCAAGCCTTGAGGCCTCCCACCTACTGTTCCTCTCTGTACTAGCCCAGCCATGCTGCCTGATGTGTGATGGGAAAGGGAATGGAGGTCAAGTTCACATCCTTTGCTTGCCAACCCATTTCCAGCTCCACAAAAACTTCTGGTTGCTTAGTTTTCTCTGCAACCAATGGCATAATCTGCTTCTTCATCTTCTTTTTACACAAACACAGAGTTGAAATTTTCCTCCTTTTTCCTTCAAATGTGTTTGTAATCTAGGCTCCTAGGCCATTCAAACACAAAGGGAGCACTACAGCACTTTTGCTGAAAATATTTTACAAGTTGTTGTTATGAGTTACATGCTCTTGGTATGTCTGAAAACCATCACATTGTTTTAGTGTTGTGCCATTTTCAGACTAATGCATCTTACCTCTCTGATGAATTGGCATATGGTCATGGCACAATTTAATATTCTGGTTTGCTATGGGCATCAGCTACAAGACGTTCAGCAATATCTTCACCAGTATAATACAGACTTTATCTCAATGCAAAGTGAATAATTTGCAGTAGGGGACCATGAGCAGTATTTACCTTGGGATATTTCTATCAGGCTCCTGCAATCTGAGCACTGCAAAAGAAAACAAAAATTATCTTCATAGATAATTCTTCAGAATTACCTTTAAAAATCAATACTACCTTTGCTAGGGCTGAGTTGGAGTTATTCAGAGAAGAGGAGTGAATGCCTCTGTGCTATGTTTGGAGGTAACTCATCTGATTTGTATATGCCATTGGAAATAAAAAGCTATGCATGATATATTTGAGCTGTATAAACATTCCCAGTTGGTAATGTGCATTCTGTTTTGAATTAACTAATTAAAAATGTTCTGTACAGAAAGCCCACAGCAAGTGATGTAGAAACAAAATAATATGACATTAAGGTTTTGATTTTTTGAGGACATTTCTGGGTACCGTATTAGCAAATTAAAGGTGTTCCAAGAAAACGAGGAATTCAGCAAGCCCCAAATATCAGCAGAAGCCTCTCAAGTTCAGGAAGCCAAGCCTGAAGGATTATGCATAAAGACTTAGTTTGATCACCTCATGGCTAGGGCCCAGTGCAGGTAATACAATTCCCAATACTCTTGCAGTCTCCAGACTTGCTGGGCCTCACATCCTATCCCAAATGGAAGTTTGGGACTGTTCGTAAGCAGCGCGTACAGCAGGGATGCCCTAGGGCTCCCTTGCTGCTTTGTGGATCCTGGTCTTAGTATCCCCTTAGTCTGGAGCAGCTGCTAAGTGAGGGAAATATTTTGGTTCAAGTACGCTGTGTACAAGTGCTTCTGAAATCATATTTTCTTTGATTCTGGTTCACAGCATTCTGCTTGAAATAGAACAAATTGAATTAAAAGAATTAAATAATGTCTCATAAGCGGTGGACCCTGGCTCTACAGTCATCTCTGTGTGGCACTGCTCTGCAGAGCGAAAGTTGATTTGAGGACATTTCTGATCGCTTCCCCTCTAGTGGATAAAATAATAACATGGATGCTGGGTTTAGCTGCATAGCTGCTTGTTTAGTTACACAGATAGCATGAGGTAACTACAGGCTTAACATTCATGCTCAAAACAAACATGCACAGTTTTGCCAGCATCAGTCAGTGCAGGAATCTTTAACACAATGTGTGAATTGGGAGTAGGAAATACTCCAGCTCTGATCTATCACTATATCCACTCAAATAATGTACTCTTTTTAGAAAGATTACCTGCAGCAGCCTCTAGCAGAGCAAAGGAGGGAGAGCAAGAATTAACTAACACCAATGCCTGTTAGTTGCTCCTTATGAAGTGACTAGTTTGATAAATCTCTACAGAGATCACCAAAAAGCATGATGCTTTCCTTGTGTTTTTTTTTTTATGAATCATGCCATATCCCTGCAGGATTTCAGCTTCCTGCTCATTAACAACTTGGTGAAATAATTGCTGTAGAAGCAGAGGTGGATGGAGAATTGAGTAGCAGCCGCTCACTTTCCTGTCTTCCTTGAGCAGCATGCTGCAGCCTGCTGGTATTCATCCTCTTTATCTGAGTGGTATGTAAGATCAGTAAATATTTGTTTGTTGTTTGAAGTGCAGCTTCTTCTGAGAAGGAGGTCAAGCAGGCATATGAATTATGTGTTGTTTTCTATACAACAGGCTTTGGTATGGGACAGCTGAAAACTGAGTAATGGCTTGTTTTCACATATTTCCTATTTTAGTAGATATTTCCTAAACAGGAACAAAACTGAGCTTCTGGATGACAACATTGCCACATGCTCTTCATTTAACCTGCAGTAGTTACCTTGACATACTAGCCATGGAATAGAAGTCACCACAGAGCTAGCAATGCACAGCCATCATGGGATTCAGGAAGGAAACTGGACAGCAGTTCCATCCTTTCCCTTCTCAGCTTCATCCTCTTTTTGGCACCTCTGTGTCATTCTCCAGGGCTATCACCACCATTGCCAGTAAGTTCTAGCTCCTGTATGGCACCGTTTATCTATAGCTTCTGTAGAAACATTCCTGCTGCCTTCATTAAATACCTAACGAGGCACTTGTCAGACATAGTGGGAGAAGGAGGAAAAGCACATCTACAAATCTCCTCTTGCTCTCTTGGCCGGCTAGTGCGCTAAGCCTTAGTTGTCTAAGCAGCAGCTGTGTCATAGGAGCACTTCACCAAAGAGCAAACTACACTTTGTTTCAGAGAGCTATTTAAGATATGAAGTACCAGCAACACTCCTAACTGAAGGCAGGCTTTTATCAGTTCACTGTCTAAAACATCTATAGATCTCTGTAAAGTCTCTGTATCACTTAACTAATTTCCTAGAGTGATGTCAGTTAGTACAGGCAGGGAGGGAATGGAATTATTCTTTGAGCCTAAGCAAAGACCAAGGCTGGGCTGCTTTTGGAATTACAAAAGCAATTTAAAAACAAAAGCAGTGATGCATGCAGAATGACAGCTTGCCTTCTGCCCCAAGCTGGGTACTACTGCCCTGTCTCCTCTTTAATTCAACACTTAAAGTAAGAAGCTCTGAAAATCCAGACCTCAGACTCCTAAAGATGAGTCTGACTTTACAGGCAGCAAGAGTAGGACCATGGGGAAATGGCCGAGACTGTTGCGATACAAACTGTGCTCAATCTCTCCTTACCAGTTAGGAATACTTGTAACCTAAGAAAGGATAACATGCTCTTCCTCTGTTTAAGAAGATAAGAGGTTTCCAGGGCTTATACTCAGACAACTGGTTTCTTGATGAACATCTTGACTACCTAACTTAAGTGCTTAACCACAGTCTGCTCTCTAAAGGTTTTTGGCCATACAGTGGTCCCATAAGAATGCAATTCCAGGTACGCAGAGAAGGCGCACACTGCAAAACCCATGAGTATTGCTCAGGTCTGAGAAAGGTGTAAACAAGTACTGCTGGGATGTAGCACACCTGTGGCCAGCTCAGACCCCTAAGCAAAAGGTGGATTCTAGCATCCTCACACTGCCTTTGGTGATGACTGGCTCTGCATTTCCTTGACAATTTGGAGACTGTATTTTGAGTACTGTTACAACAGAAAACTAAAAAAAAAATTGGCTCTATTTTCTTTGCAAAATTAGTTCCATAAGCATTTCTAGGATGATTTTCTAAAGCCAATACATATCTAGCAAGTATTCATTAAATTAGATGAATTATGGGTAAAGACAGAATTTGTCAATATATTTTTACTTGGCTTTGCCTCACTGTTGGCACAGATGTCTGGAGACTCTAATTCATGAATACTGTTTTCAGGTCAGATTTACTTTTAAGACCAGAAGTATGCTTACATTAAATGAACAACTTTGTGATGCGTTTACTTCAGATTTTCTGAGAGAACATCCATCCTGGCAGTTCAAGAGATGCTGCCTGTTAGAAAGCTTGCAAAACGCTTGTCTCAAAAGTCCTTGCACAGTTTAAAGTGATCTTTGGGCTTTATTTTTACTTTATTATGAAATGCAGAGAAGAAAACTGGAAATACTATCCTTATATTAAAATGTTTCCTAGAAACAGCTGATATAACTTCAAGAAAGTGATTCAGAAAGAGACATAGCTTTGTACACTAATCCTCAAGCAATAGCTAATAGGCTGAGATTTACGAAGTATTTTGTCTGTGTTTCTACTTGCTTGCTAAATCTTCTTAATAACATTGTGGGATTTAGAAGAGCTTTCAGAGTGTTTCTTTCCAATTTCAGGAGAGTGAGAAAAATTGAGGATTCTATTAATAGTTTAACTGAACATCTGGGTTAAATTGTAATAGTCTGTACTAAGAAGTTTGTAATTTGTCATGTTTTGATGCTAATTAATTGATTAAATTCACTAGATGATTACCTTGAAGATGTACTCTCCACCTATTTAAGTGCTGCATACTTTTACAAATAAATCTGTAACAGTCTGGGAGATAAATTTTGAAGACTATTCCTCCAAACAGTTTGTTTCCAGGATTGCCCTAGCGTTCTGGGTACAGACCAGGTGCACTTCAACTCTTCTCAGCAGATAAAATTTTTAATTTAACTCTTGAGCTTAGCAGACCTGCTCCTCCTGAATGCAGCAGCCCAATGGTTGCATACTCTCAAACCCAGCAGAAGGATACCTTAGCTTTCCAGAAGCTGCTCAACAACAGGATAGAATAGTCTACCGCATCGCTAAATCTTGGCATGTTTAATAAAATTGTCCCCACTCATCAGCCAGAATACAGATAGCAGAGGCTGCTGGACATACTTTCTGGAAGGACAGAGTAATAAATATTATTCAACTTTACTTTCACCCTTGTTTATATTAGCAGAATGACTTGATTAAAAACTACTCACATTTTGCCCATGTTCTTTATGAATTACTTCCAACATCCCCCGATCCAACTGGGGACCCTCCATGGAAGCACTGACACTTCTTACAAGGTGTGAGAGTCTCCACTGAGGGCACAAATCTTAGAGTGTCCCAGAGTCCTCCTCTGACATTAGTCTGCACACTTTCTAGTGAAAGTATTTGGTTACTAGAATGTTTTCCTCAAAGACATGCTTCACATAAGTTTTTGCTGAGTATAATTATGATGAAAATCAGTTTCAAGATAGCATATGCACTGAAGCGAGTGTGGACTATAGACGTGTGGTTCTGAGAAGTAACAAAGACAAAATATACCAAGTGATCTGTTTGCTTTGTCAAAACTTCTCCAGTTAGTAATGTAAATACTCAAATTGAATTGCTTATGAAGAATCATTGAGGATAATAATTAGTGCATAATTCCTAGAGTACCCCTTTGGCCAGTCTCTGTGTTGCAGTAGCTGAAGGGCAAAACGGCCAGGGTACTGATATGAAGTCTAACCGAAACCAGAGTTTGTATGGAAATCTAAGGAACCTTAATATGACACTGATCCTGTCAACCAGAACTACGCAAATATTACAGAGAACATTATGAATTTGAGAAGAAAAGCTCTTGACTGGAAAACAAGAAGAGATAAGAAGTTCAGTATAAAAGAGAATGAAAAACACTGTAAATTGCAGCAGACTATGACAAAGGAAGAGCACATTTAATTAAAAATACTGCTTTTCATGTAGGAACATGCTGCCTGGGCTGTGTAAACATGCTCTCTGCTTAATTGAGGTTTACAAAGAGCTGGCAGCAGTGAGATAAAGTAAAAACCAAGTCAACGTGACATTTTTTTGCCTTTGTTAATTGCCCTCTACTTCATGTTTTTTGTTTCCAGCCATCAAGTAGCCTCACTTTCTTTGACAGACTTGTAGTAAATTGGATTGTTCATTTAGGAACTGTAAAGCAATAGGATGGAGGTGAATCTGGAGGTCTGAGAGTTTCATCGTTATTAGACCCAGGAACTTTTGCAGTGCTGTTGGTCCAGAACTCCATGAACTTTTTCTAATGTATTGCAAATTGAGTCATTGCTGAATGGAAATGGGGAGGTGAAGGTACATTGAACTTTGTTCCTGATCTGCAGGGGAAGAAAAAGGGAGATGAACTTCTACACTGTACATTCAAGACTCCTACAGACCTTTAAAGCCATTCTAAGGGCAAAAGCCTCACCTGAAGGGCTTCACCAGCTGTTAGAATTGACTTTGACAGACTTGTGCTCAGGGTGAGGGGATCCTCAAGGTACAAAGACACTGAATCAACCAGACTGGGGGAAAAAAAAAAAAAAAAGATTGAACTCCAGAACCTAAAGTTGCTCCTCCAGCATATCTCAGCATAGTTCCTCATGACAAAAAAAATTGTCCAAGAAATCTGAACAGTGTAAACAGTCAAGTACTATTCCCTAATTTATACCTTTATACCTCATTGGTCACCTGTTACCTCGATGCTGCAGCTGGTATATTTGCAGTTTCCAATTTGTAGTTACTGTTATGCAGTAAAGATTTAGATTGTCTTCAGATCACAGCATCTTATTTTTCTGTAAATTTCAGACTATACTTTCAGCAAGACCTGTTTTCTTTTCTGCATGTGCCATCTTTTTGGAAATAAGAAACTAAAATGAAAAGACCTACTAATACAAACATGAGTGACTTGATTCTCAAATGCGATCGCAGGAACTCAAAGCTGAAGAGCTGGAGCAAAACAAATTAAGTGGTTTAAGTATAAAAGTTTTTACAGTTTATACACAAAAAGACCATGAAGGAAAGAAGTTTTGTAACCTCTGTTCAGTCAGTAGTGAAAGAGATTCTGATTAACCTGTATTTTTGTTGTATTATCTGAATCAGTAGTGGTCCAATGGCAACAGAATCAATAGACAGTGCAAAGCTGTTAATACAGCTCTTCTGTTTAAGCTATCATTTCTTAAATACAAACTTTAAACTTCAACTTTTTGGTAACAAGATGACAGAAATTTTTTTAAAATATATACTTTCATCTGCTATTTTGCAAAATATCTTAAGTTCAAGTGAGCAGAATGCATAATTCTCTCTGCAAAGACCAGATATTGCTAATCCAACTGCATCTTTTTTTTTCCCTCCTGCCAGTAGTTTTTCTGCTTATTTCTGTCAAGGAATTACTGAAAAAAAGAAGAAGTACAAACATATGAAAAAGCACCAGAACCAGGTGCTTAGCTGATGATGAATTTCATTTTCATTCTGCTCCTAAACATAATGGAGCCCACTTTCTCAGTAGGACCCCACATTTATTGTTTGCTTATCAAGCAACAATGGTTATTTGTATCTGTTCTCAGGAGAAGCAAGTTAATAAGTCTGTCTGTAACAGTCACTTGACAAGTGAATATCATCAGATAGGTATTCATTTTGGCACATCCAGCTAGTGAATTTTTTCAGTCCAAAATTCAAAAAGAAGAAAGATGACCTGTACTATAAAAGGACAGTTAAGGCAGCATCAGTCTCAAGTAAGACCATGGGGGAGTTGTGCTACAAAATTAAACTGACAGGCAGTTAAAGATGCAATTAATGCCATCAGCACTGATTTACAGAAAACATTCATGGGAACCTGTTGTTTGTTTAATAGGGAAAACTGCATGCGTGTAGCGTAGCCTACATAGTTCTTGTTCAAGTGCTCAGTTTACTTTGCAGCAAATTAGATAAGTAAGAACTAGCTCATACAAATAGATTTGTCCTGGCGGGATGGCAGATTTCAAGAACATAGTTTTCTTAAAGAACAGTAATTGAAGTCACAACGTGATATTTTGGATATCACGATATTTTGGAATATATGGAACATATTAGGTCTGATAAAACACAGGTTTTTCACCAGTGATCCAGAGGTACTTTCATAAACTTTGTTGATCAAATTTTCAGATGAAGATGGGTACAATGAAAATTTTGTGACAGAAGTCACATAGAACATCAGAAACAATCTGAGAAATTGGTCCTAGCCATGAAATTTTCTTTCTAAAAGTCTGTGGTGCAAAGTACCACATCTAGATGCACTGAAGACAGAACAAGCTTAGAAGATGGTGGTCTCCACTGCAGAGCAGCAGCTCAGGGAAGACTGCGTGATATTCAGAAATCCCACCGAGGTCACAGCATCAGTGTAACTAAGTATGCCCCACAGCAGAAAGAGGAGTGTATGCTGGAGACACTGAGATAGGTGTAACATATTTCTTTGCAGAGATTTGGAAAATGTGCAGAAAAGACTTTCCACAGTGATCCAGGAGACAAAGAATACACCTTGCTCTTGAAAGAGATAAGGAGGACAATGTTTAGTGAGTGTCAAAATGAAGACTGAAAGGTGATGTGATTACAATGTGCAAGTACCTCCCTAAGAGGAACAAGGATTTCCTGAAGCACTCTTCAATCTAGCAAGGAAAGGTATAACTTGAATTACTTGATGGAAGCTAATTCCAGGGAAAATCAAATCGAAAGTACAAATCTTCATTGTGACAATCATTAACCAAAGAAAATTATGAATGAAAGCAACCGATTCTGTGGCTCTGGATGCCTTCATCAAGAAGGTGTGCTCTGCATAAGCCTATATGAATGCAGCAGAGCTCGAATGGTGCCTAAAATGCCATCACAGCCTAAGACATGGCCAGGGTAGTACAAAAAGGGCTCTCATCATGGTCCAGACACTAAGAGGAGTGCCAGGCTCCAGGAGCAGGAGCCATATTTGCATCTGCTGGTGTTGGACTAGGGCACAGCTTCACTTTTCTCCTCTGATGTGGACTCTGCCCACGTTACCCTGCCAGCAACACGCTCTGAGAAAGAGCTTTGAAAATGAGAGCTGTGGTCCCACATTCTCTCTGCCTGTGAAGTCTCCCTCTCCCTGATACATAAAGTGAACGGAAAACTGTTGAATGCTCACTCTGCTAGTTCTGTTCCCTCCTAGGATCATCTCTCCTGCTCTGGTGGCTCAGGTCCAAGAGATACCCAAAGGTGCCATTCAGCTTCAGGAGCCTGCATACTTACGTCTCCAGTGCTCTATAAACACAGAAGAAATGGTAGCATCTCTTACCCTTGGAAATTAAAGAGCACTGATAAAATAGATGCCAGCTTACTCACAAGTGGAAACAAGCATTCCCACCATTCCACTTTTCTGCTGTATTTACACACATCTGCTTTAGATGACAATTAAAACAGCACATCAGCTAACATGTTAAATGTGTCAGAAGCATAAGGATAAAGCTTTTGTAGGAAAGGTAGTGGGCACAGCAATATAAACTCTGCTGCGTTTTTCAAGGTGAACAAAGAGAAACTGTGTTGACACAAAGGTGTCTGAAACAAAGCCCTGTAATTTGAGTCAGTTGAGACTGAGTGATTCATGGCATTAATGATCTTGGCTTCTGGGAAAATCTGGCATCTTGTACAACAGATACAAGAGCCAACTGGACAAGCATCAACTCTGAGAGCACAAGCAGCACGTGCTACAGATGGAAATGATTAATGCTGAGAGGCTCAAGGATGAAACGTTAACCCACACTGCACTGTTTCAGATTCTGTCCATTCCAGTCCTCTGGTTAATTCCTTCTCAGCAAGATTTCCCTGCATTGTTCTCCAGGTTGGTGTCCAGGGACTAGATCTTATCTGAATGAAAGGTGTCTTAGCAGAAGGCAAAGCAGTAGGAGTCTCAGAAGTCAGCTTTCAGCCATAGTAGCTCTAGTCCTGGCAGTAAGTCAGAGCACACAACCAATTAGGACTGCTAAGGGACCATTGACCAGCAGAGATTTGGCATCTATATGAAACCCTCCCCTACCCCACCCTCAGTCATCCTCCCAACAACATGCCTTCTTCTTGAAGTCCTACAGTAACAGAAATACATAGATGGTCCAAAGCACAAATAAAACGTGTTTATGCTTGACCCTTTTACTTTTTTCAGCAAGTCTGCTGGAAGAGTGGAAGACAGCAACAGCCTCTTTCCTCTTCCACAGAGGGACTGAGCTGCAAAGATTTACCTGCAATACAGTAAGAGATTGGGTATGCTGCCATCTCTGAAACACATAGCGGAGTTCTGCTTATACAAATTCAATTTTTGGTCAGCTATTCTTTGCTAAATCAATGATTCCCACTTTTGTGCCATGCATAATAATGGGAATTTGTATCCTGTGTATGTGTGATGGAGAATGGGAAAAAATACTCCTGCCATCTTATTCTACTGAAAAAGCCACAGAAAGATAAGATAGTAGCCAACGCTTCTCCCTGGTAGTAAGGATACTTGTAAATTCATGTTTAATCTGTCCTTTTGCTTCATTTCTACTGCTTTGTTTCTACTTCTTTCCTGAATGTTACCTAGTTCATGCACAAATCCATGGAATATGTTCTGCTGACAACAGAAGACATCTGCTGTAGTGTAAAAAGGATGCTGTGTAATGCCTATCAAGCACCTTGCTCTAGTGTTCATCTGTGTCACTGAAGTTATCAGAGGCAGCTCTGCATCACATTCACCTGGAATAACACTTGAAAATGCCTTATGCCATCTCTCCTATCTGTGAGGGCCACCTGGGGCAAGGACAAAGTTGCGCTCACTCCTTCCTGAGCCACGAAGCAGGACATGTAAGGTTGAAAGGTCCTGTTGTAGATGGCTGAGCACTGAGATCAGTGCTTCCAGAGCTCTCCAGGAGAACATCCCTTCTCCACAGAATACATCTGATTCCTTTATATCCCCCAAATATGACAGATTAAGAACAGTGATTGGTTGCATAGATATCAGTCATGTGTGTTTCATAACTCCTGAACTTCTAAGCAGGTAGCAGATCTAAGTATATTAGTACCAACACCTGACATCTGCTCTTCATTGGAATCAATCAGACTCACACATGCTTACGCAAAACCAAATACACATGCATGCCAGAGGTGAGATAACAAGCTGAACTGAGGCCTTTAGACATACACATCACATTGCCACATTTTCCACAATCTGAAGTACAAAAAACATTAACTATCCAGTATCCAAAGTGCCATTGTCAGCAATGTCTCGGTAGGCAGACAGCATCAATGCTTACGGGCAGGTAAGCATTACACTCTTGCAAGGAAGGCATCATCAAACTCTTTAACAATTCCCTTTTCTTAGAGACCAACTGAGCATTCAGTTTCACCTGAAAGAAATACAACTCTCAGCTCTTGAAGAAAAGCTCTACAGCTATGTTTACGCATGACATTTATTGTGTTACATAAAATTCATTGATCTTCAATAAATGAAACCAGGAGACGTATTTTCCTTTACTGTGCATGTAGATTGGCACAACATAGTCCTTCCATTCCCCATTACTAGGATAGGACAACACTTGGTAAAGCAGGTTTGCCTTAAAGTACTGTTAAAAGTAAGCACGTGCCACACACTGATTCCTGGTAAGTGTCTAACACCCGGCTCTCCAAAAATGCTAACAAAAGCAGTAAGTAAGGGTAGGTATTACTTACCAATCCAACATCCCACTGAAGCTGTTCCAAAGCATTTGGGGCAGGAAACATGCATTTATGAATGTACAGCACTGAGGACATAAGAATTTTGAATCCTGATTAGGCTGAAACTTGAATGTGCTGCCACCCTGTGATTAATAACATTATCAGCACGGTTGACAATGTTATTAATTGTAGGGATGAGCACCTAGTGACCAGGTGCTGCTATGGAAGCTGTTTTGTGCTGCTCAGACACAGGGGACCACCGTGGACTACCTCTCGGATGCAACACAGTGAAGTCACAGGATGGCAGAAACGTTCTTGTTCACCCTGTTCTGACCCGAGTCAACTACAGACTGGCTTAAGGTCTAAAGCCTAAGGTTTAATATCTTTTTCAACCCCTACTGTCATATTCACAAATACAGTTGTGACTGCATTATCTGGCTACTTTCCAGACTAAGTTGCATAGTGTAACTGCAAGAACACAGCTTTCACGTCTCAGGAGAGCTGGGACTGTAATGTATTTCAAAGCAAATGTAATCTAGTAGAAAACATCAGCCCACAATAGTAGAGGGTGGGCCAAGAAGCCTTCAAACAACAGCTGTCACAAGGCAGCATAGGCAGGCAGCTCAACTGCCCCCGTATTAAAAGTGCCCTGTTGAATACTTGCGTGGGTGCCCTCAAGCCACATATGTGCCCACATGGTCAGCATACCATAACTGAGAATATAACAAAGGAAACAAGACTACAATTAATCACAAAAATAAATAGGCTCTCTTCAAATAAGGGAAGAAGGTGGCCTCGATTGGTAAGAAAGCAGAACACAAAAATGCTTTAATATTTGCATTGATCTTTAACTTCAGAGATAACACATCCAACAGTATAACTATAAATAGGATAGGAAGAAGAAAAACAGAGTGGGAAAACAGAAGGTGGGTGTAATGCTGTAACGTGATGGAAAGTACAGCAATGACAGTAGAGTAGCAAAGTCCTAAGCTGCAGCAAGCGAGGATATGCTGAAATGCAACAGCCGTAGGCACAGAAAGCAAGGAAAGAATCAACTTACCCTCAGAAGGCCTCAGGTAGGCAGAGATCTCCAACAAAATACCTTTGCTTCCACTGCCAATCCTTAAATGAGGTCTGGGAAGGGGTGGAGCCAGGATCCACCCCTTCCAGTCACTCAGGTACACTGCAGGCACCTGAGCTCCTATGGGTTGGCCCTGCGTTCCCACCAGGTGCTCAATCACTGCTTCAAGCCATGACTTAGCATTTCTGTTACAGTGGGTAAATGTACTTATTAATTTAAAATCTTAGAAAAACACAAATCTGCTGTCTTGTGAGAAACTATGTCCTTACATTTCTGGTTTGAAAATGAAAGCTGTAAGCTACATCAAGATAAACAATGTAGGTAATTAATAAGCACTGCCCTTCACTGAAAATTTATGTACCATCAAGGCAGAGATGGATCTGCCAGAGCAAGATGTAGTATGGACTTTCTTTTGTCACTGTGTTACAACCTGGTAACTTCAAATCAGGTCATGTACCACTGTGCCTATGCTTCATTGTTACCTAGAGGACAGTGAGAGCTTCCACCGGGGCACAAGGCTTTTGAAACTCTGTGGCTTACTGAGGCACTGACTGACCAAAAGTCAACAGAAGTTGGCTTTGTTTTTGTGTGTGGGAAAGAGCCCAGGCTAACCAGAATGGCCATGGTCTTTAATTATCATGAATATTATCAGGAGAAGATCTTGAGGGACTTGCTTTGAGACAGGTGTTATTTGTCAGGTAGTCTAAGATAGCAACCAGTTAGTCTTGAGAGATCACAGTGATTTTTTTTGTGTGTCAGTGTTTAACACAAACTCCACCATAGCAGCTGAGTGCTTTCAGACCTCAGTTATAACCTAGAAAATAAAATAATATTGAATAAGGTTAGAAGAAAATACAGTTTTGTGCAAGACGGTGGTATAGAGCTTGCAAAAGGATTTTGGACAACTGAAACAAAAAGTTGTGCATGAGAGCAATTGTCCTGTAATGATATTTTCAAGGATTTCTTTTCAAGAAAATCTCCTTGTTTAAAAGGGTAGAAGAAAACATGATTCATTTTTACAGTATGGATTGTCTCATATGCAGTTTAGGAAGTCCTTGAATCCTTCCTCTCTCTCTTTTCAAAAGTCAGAGGCAGGAGTTGAACTGCCCAGCTCTATGCTGCTCCTTCATTCTTGGGAAAGGTTTCTTAGTGGCTCCCTCCAGCCCCAAGGCTCATGGCACCACATCTTCTCCTGGCCTGCCCCAACACGCTGGCTGCTCCTTGTGTTTCATACAATATCTGGAAGTGTGAGAGGATGTCAGGACCCTGCTGCTAAAGATACTGAATCCTAAATGACAATCCTGCACACTGAACAAGGCAGGAAGAAGCTGCTGTTATCCTTGCTTCGCTGATGGCACTGGCAAACAGTGGTGGAGGAGATATTTTAAGTCCTGTGCTCCAAAACACAAGCCGTTGCCCTTTCTTTCCTTGTTTTGCTTTGGGGTACTTTTCTCAAGATACTGACAGAGTAGGATAAAAACTATGCTGCTGTAAGGCAGGAGAATGCAAAGACTTCATGGAGACAATCTTTCTGAGTGAGATGGAGGTCAGGCAGAAAATAAGACACACATTCAATTGAAGTATGAATGGCTGACTGTGCATTAATACAAAGGAAGCAAAACAATACCAAATTTCTTTCTTTCTTTCTTTCTTTCTTTCTTTCTTTCTTTCTTTCTTTCTTTCTTTCTTTCTTTCTTTCTTTCTTTCTTTCTTTCTTTCTTTCTTTCTTT
>NC_034412.1:40441614-40548123 GCF_002078875.1 Numida meleagris
CTTTCCTTTCCTTTCCTTTCCTTTCCTTTCCTTTCCTTTCCTTTCCTTTCCTTTCCTTTCCTTTCCTTTCCTTTCCTTTCCTTTCCTTTCTTTTTCTCAAAGCCTTGTTTGGCTTTGAAATCTTTTTATACAGTTTCATATATAGTCTGATACCTTTTGTTAATGGGATTTCTAAATAATTTTTGTTTCTTTATTATTTTTCATCCCCTGAGGAACAGTTAGCCATTACCTCCTCAGCAGTTCCTAAGATTTTACTGGGACATTTCTATAGATTCAACCTTTTGATTAATTGCAGTCTCTCATCACTTGAGTTCAAAGGGTGTTTGCAAATAATCTTAGATTGCTGTCTCTGTGAATTGGAGAAGGAGCAGAATTAAGCACTTTGGAGATAAACTTAATAGAAAGGTGCTGGGTAGGCTCAGGAAATGACAGAGTTAGATTAGGAAGGAAACGAGCTGATGGGAACAAAAATGTGTTTGCTTTCTTTTTCCCACAAAGCAGTTCATCTCCAGAGAAGAATCTTGTGTTCATCTTCTGACAGAAACCTGCTTTGGCAGTTCTTGGGGGATTGCCTCACAGAGTGTCCTTCAGATGCACTTGTATCTCAGAGACCTTTACTGATTTCTGTTTGTATTGTTTTTGCAGCTACTGGAAATTTCCTGGTGTGTACCATGAGCTATCCACCAGCAGAAGTGTTTAATATTTTATACTGGAAACATTCTGGTGGTTTCAAAGGCATGATTTTTTTTTGTGCTAACATGCTCTCGTGTTAGCTTTCCCTCAGAACTATAGCTGGGACACTCATTCTGTCATTTTTTTCTGCACCAAAATGTCACATCTTTTCACCAGAGTCATCTCTATGATGTCTGAATCCTAGGTAGTACACCTCCTTTTCATATACTTCATCATTTCTTAAAGACGCACTTCTGTAGCATTTTACATACCTGCTCTCAGACTTGCCTGTGCAGAAGTACAGTACACACAGCCAATGGCTGTGCTGTTCACCAGGTGAACAGCAGGATTTTAAAAGCAGATGCCTAATGAATTGCATCTCTCTCCATTCCCATTCCAGTTGTGGTTTGTACTTTTTTTCCCCCGGTGGACAGTATACAGAAATACATTAATATTAATTTAAACCCTAGAGGTTATGGAAACTTTTCGGAAGGCTAAAGCCTTATATAAGCACAAAGGCCTTAGACAACTAGAAAACATTTTTACAACAGACAGAAAAAAAATGTTAATAAAAGCAACATATAATTTTCCATTTAAAAACACCATCGGTAAAATCAGTTCCTCATCCTGCCTGCCATCTCCCCTCTAGGGAAACTCCACCATTTCACCTTGGGCTTGGAGCTATGCCTGAAGTGCAAAGAGAGGATTGTGAGAGTGGGAAGATTGTAACCAAGAACTGGAGTAAATTGAACAATTCAATCTGTTGTATTACAGAGTCTGGTGTGTATCTAAACATCATCAGATCCCTTGAAAAATCGCATGCTGTATTAGAATAGCAGCCAGCAAGTTTGTTTCTCCTTTTATTACTCTGAATTTTATATGTATTTAAGGGTCATTGACTATGAATATTTTTTACCCAAGACATCACAGTCAAGTACTCTGTGGTGGCAATTACTGAACACAAATCAAAACATTCTCCTTGGTATTTCCTATGGTTTCATTTAGTAGTAGATTTTCAGCTTATGGATACATGACCTTCTATACGTAATATTTGTGTGTATATATATACATACATATACATATATGTTTTTTTTTCAACTATCCAATAGACATGGAAGTATAATTGTATACATGGGTAGGGAAAGTTTTATTTTTAGCCATCTTTTAACTATCAGATCAGTGTATAAGAGTCATGATATACCTTAAATTCATCCTTAAAAATCTTAATAAACTTGTTTCCCTAAGAAAAGTCACGCATTTCCAACTCAGTAGAAGCTGAGCATGATACTACTGCCAAATGATTATTAAAAAAAAATATAAGGAAAAAGGAAAAGAAATAAGAAAGAAAGTAATGTTTTCAAGAAAAAATGTGATTGGAAAAGAATGAGGAGCTTAACAATGCTGCTATTCCAGCCATTTCAGTTGACTAAAATGTCTAATTGTTTTAGGGAAAATGACACTGGGGGAAAAGAGATCTGGAAGGAAGGAATAGCAGCAGCCAAGACAGAACTACCTGAGGTGAAGACAGAAGCAGGGAGGTCAAGCCAGTGCTCTGACTGACAGGCTATACTGAATACAGTCTTTATTTGGAATGCTAACTTACCATTTATACTTGGTAGGCAGTCTTCCAGTAGTTTGGCTCATCGCGTAACTCTTTGTTTCTAATATTTTCAGGATTCTGCACAGGCAGATTTGAAGCAGTAAGACAGCCAGTGCAGGAGTCTCTTTCTCCACGACCTTGTGTTTGTCAGATTCTGCAGCAGTTCAGGATTCCCAGGCCTCCATTCGACTGGCTCAGCACAGTGGCTGGGATTGAAGCCCAGAGCTGACAGCAGTTTATCTACTGACCACATGCAGTGATGGAGAAATCTTGGGAAGTCTAGTTATCTTTGGAGTTAAAACTTTGGTACAACCACATTAATGTGTTTGAGAAGAACCAGACCAAGCTGGAAATATAATACAGTAACTAGGAACTTGTGCAAGGGCTATAAAAAACTGAACTAAAGCAACAGAAACCTTGCCCCACCATGTTTTCTGGACTCGATTCCAGCAAAGAGGCATGTGGGAACTGGGTAACAATGAGAAATCTGCACTGACAAGCCAAAAGCCAAACTTGAGTTATTTTACTGACTAAGACCACAGTTTACACTTGAGAAATCAAATACTCCATCAGCAAATCTTCTGTTGTTCCAGGATTAAAAGCCAAATTTGTATTCCAACCCTCCAGTCCTCTCTTCTCTCTCCATCTAGAAATAAACTCATTAGCCAAAATTAGGAATTGTCATAAAAGTGTACAAAGGGGTAAGAGAACTATGGTACTCCCTTAAACACAGTCTATCTTCAGATTTCCCCAGATGCTAAGGAAAAAAATAATGATTTTTTATGGAGGCAATAAGAAAACAAAGATAATTAAAAACAAATCCCAAATCCTTTACCATCATGACACCGTTGTAATAGCTTTCCCACAGGAAAATAAAGGGACTATTATCCATGTATGGGGGAAGAAACTTGTATTTCTCTCAGGACCAGAAATAAGTGATGTCATAGAATCATAGAATCATAGAATTAGCTAGGTTGGAAAAGACCTACAAGATCACCTAGTCCAACCATCCACCTACCACCAATAACCCCATTAAACCATGTCTCCCAACGCTGTATCTAAATGTTTCTTGAACATCTCCAGGGACGGTGACTCAACCACCTCCCTGGGCAGCCCGTTCCAGCGCCTGACCACTCTTTCAGAAAAGTAGTGTTTCCTAATGTCCAGCCTAAATCTCCCCTGGCACAACTTGAAGCCATTCCCCCTCGTCCTGTCACTAGTTACAAGAGAGAAGAGGCTGACCCCCAGCTCACTACAACCTCCCTTCAGGTAGTTATAGAGAGTGATGAGGTCTCCCCTGAGCCTCCTCTTCTCCAGACTGAACAATCCCAGCTCCCTCAGCTGCTCCTCATAAGGCCTGTGCTCCAGACCCCTCACCAGCTTTGTCGCCCTCCTCTGAACATGCTCCGAGGCCTCAATGTTCCTTTTTGCAGTGAGGGGCCCAAAACTGGACACAGTACTCGAGGTGGGGCCTCACTAGGGCTGAGTACAGAGGGAGAATGACTTCCCTACTCCTACTGGCAACACTATTTCTGATACAAGCCAGGATGCCATTGGCCTTCTTGGCCACCTGGGCACACTGCTGGCTCATGCTCAGCCGAGCGTCGACTAATACCCCTAGATCCGTTTCCTCCATACAACTTTCCAGTCACTCTGCCCCAAGCCTCTAGCACTGCCTGGGGTTGTTGCGGCCAAAGTGCAGGACCCGGCACTTGGTCTTGTTGAACCTCATCCCGTTGGCTTCAGCCCAGAGATCCAGCCTGTCCAGATCTCTCTGTAGGGCCTCTCTACCTCCAGGCAGATCGACACTTCCTGCCAGCTTGGTGTCGCCTGCAAACTTACTGAGGGTGCTCTCAATGCCCTCATCCAGGTCATCAATAAAGATATTGAAGAGGACAGGCCCCAGCACCAACCCCTGGGGAACGCCACTTGTGATCGGTTGCCAGCTAGATTTAACTC
This sequence comes from Numida meleagris, assembly GCF_002078875.1. Classification (NCBI taxonomy): domain Eukaryota; kingdom Metazoa; phylum Chordata; class Aves; order Galliformes; family Numididae; genus Numida; species Numida meleagris. The sequence goes on from NC_034412.1 coordinate 40,445,846, forward strand.
CATTCACCACCGCTCTCTGGGCCCGGCCCTCCAGCCAGCTCCTTACCCAGCATAGGGTGTGTTCTCTGCTTTAGCATTTCTATGCACTAAAGAGATTCTGTCCAAGCTGCAAGGCTAGAGACGTTCTAGTAGCACCAGTCTCCACTCACTAAGGAAATATTATGTTGACAAGGCCCTGCATAGTACTTCAGGAGTTTTTCTGCACAAGACTGAGAAGTATAAGGACATCCAAATATTTTGGGTCTGTGGAAAAGGATTATTACGCTTCTGCAAAAACCGATTTTATTGAGCTGGTTCCTTCCTGTTGCTTTTGTAGAGTGAGCACTGTGTCTGTGCTGCGTACAGAAATCTGACAGTGCTGAAAGAGCAGGAGGCTTTCTGAGAGGTGGTTGATCCCCAAAGGGCAATTTCAGAAAATGAGTCTGCTGTAACCATGCATGCCAGGATATATTTAAGGACCGTTTGCTTTTATGTTATATTCTCTTATTATTAACAATGCTCCTAAGATTTAAATACTGTACACAAAGTCTCTGTTGAGAAGCAAAATCTTCGCAAATGAAACACTTTAAACCAACAGTTTCTCTTCCTGCAAGTATCATCAAGCCACCAGCTGTGTTTGCCAGAGTGAGTGTTGCCTTAAATAGCTCCTCTCAAGACAGTTAAGGTGAAGTAGGTAACAAGACAGATCTTCCTGGAACGAGTTTAAAAAAAAATCCAATAGTCTATCAGCAGATCTTTAGAAGTGGCAAATCTCACACACTCTTCTTTTATTGGCTTTAATTAATAGCACTTTCAGTAGGTGGAGCTTTGCAATGAAGCATTTCAGCTTTGTCCCTGTGTTGCCTGCAACTTTATGCCAGGGCCATCCTCTGCCACTGCTTCCCTACCTTCTTGTCTTCTTGGAGCATCTCTCCTTCCTTTCAGCCACAGATTCTCTTCGGTCAAGCATCTGCCCTCCCTGTTCTGCCCAAATAGCTCTCAAAGCCTCTGTTGTGGTGGCCCCTGGCTTCTTCAATTGTGCTCATTTCTGTAGCTACTTGTATCTCTGAAGTGAAATGCCCCAAGCCTTGCATAGGGAACAAATACATAGCACCTGTCCTCTGAGAAATATGATCTGATACAATTCTGATGCACAACTGAGAAGTACTTCTTGCTATTTATGATTTTTAATGAAAATCTGCAAGATGTTAACCTAAAGATTTTTATTTTTGTATGATAACAGAATGTTCACATTTTGTTTGCATCTTGGCCAAATTGTTGGCAAAGGAGGTTAAAAGAAAAAGGAAAAAAAAACCCATGCTTTTCCAGTCATCACACAAACAATCGATTGGTATTCTTTAAACTCTTCAAGAAGGACTTTCAGTGAATTTGACAATGCAATTTATGTTAAGGTACATACTCAAAAAAAACCTGAAAAAGTGATCCAGAATGCAAAAAAGCTGCTTTCCATCTCTCAGCCACCAACAAACTCAGACCTGCACCCCCACTCACTTGAAGTCATCTTCAACTTCCAGACAGTCCCCAGTGTAAAGTATAGCTTAAGTCCAAATAGAAGACTGACTATTCATGTAAGATACCTACCACTCATCTACAGTGAAGGAACCACAAAACTATAGTTTCTACAAGAGGGTTCCTACCTTTTGCCCCTTCACACAGCTCTGTCCCACAACTAAATAATTTTGTGAACGGGGAGATGAGCAGGGCTTCTAACTCGTGCAGTACTGAATCACACAGTCTTCAGTTACGAAGAAAATATGAGTAAGTTTCAATAGCTCCCTCGTTAGGATGACTGCTTGCCAACAGGAGACAAGGGATGCTTGACCTATTTAAGGTATGTAGCTGGGAATAAAGGTGTACCTCAAAGTGCTGCCTTAACCTAAGTTTTCATCTCTTGGCCCTGAGCAAATACCCTAAAGCCAAAAGAAGCTGATCATGACATGGAAAACCTTGGCTTATATAAATATCTTTTCATAGATGAGGTAGTTATCAGCTTTCAGTCTCTATTTTGCAGTCCCAAAATACCTGCTGTTAACATTCATCCTCTGCTAAGAATATCAAAGCATTGCAAGACAGAAGAAAAATTCTTCTACGCCTTCATATATTTAACAATTTCTAGACTTAGGGTCTTTATTATAAAGCTTTTGTAGATAAGAAGAGAGAGAAAATTCCAACTGGGTGAATATATGTTTGTGCAGACTTTGAGAAGAGCACATCTGGAGCAGAGAGGGAGACAGAACTTGTGAAAAGAAAAAACCTCTAATAGATCAATTGCATGTCAGAATCTGCCAGCAGTGTGACTCATTTGTACTGTAATAAATTACTCCTTTTCTAGGCTTGAATTTTCCCACTTGCTGTTTCACTACAGCACTGCATGAAGTAAAGCCAGTGCTGATCACCCTACTGCAGGAATGCCATGTGCGGTTAATCATTAGCAATATAATTTTAGAAACGGTTGAAGAAAGGTGGTGCAATGCACAAATAAATAAATACTAAACAAATAAATAAAAACAAGCAGCGGGTGGATTAGAAATGAATGGCATGGCTTAATTGCAGTATGCTATTTTGCACCGTTATTTAAAATGCCATTTAAGAGCCAAGTAGTCCAACATGAGTGTGATGTGGAAGAGACTTGTTGAAAGTCAGGAGCTGGCAAGAAATACGATTCACTAATACGAGATAAAGGCTTTTGATACACTTAGCGCAGAGTTAAATAAGTGTTTTTAGAGCTGCCTAAATAGAGCGTGCCTCTTTTGTTCCATTCAGGCAGATGTTGTTTTCTATCTGAGTTACAGACAACATGTGACAAGAGGATCATGTCTTCTAATCAACACTGATTTAAAAAATCAAGTACAGTCTCTTTGGTGTGAATGCACAGAAGTACTGAGCAAGCTTACAAGAGAGTCACCTCCTCTCAAGTATAACAAAAAACAAGAAAATCATGCTAGTCATCCTCCTTGCACTGGCCTGTGTCAGAGATAAAAAAATATAAGATTTTTGTTTTAAGTACCCACGTAAATATGCTACTTAAGTCCAGGTGAAATGTTTTAGCTGGCAGCACCATTATCCTGACTTCACAAGAATCTGCTTAGACAAACGGTTGTATCTGGCTGTAACCCTGATATTTGTGTTTCTGTGTCCAGCAGCAAATGACCTAAGGTCTTGACCTGGAAATTCCCCAGACTCATTAAACTCTTCATCAGCTATGTGAGACACTTCATTTTGAGTATGCACATGTGGCAAATAGAGCAAGAAATGTGGGGCAGGAAGAGCAGCAACAAAGCAGGGTTGAGCAGACACTGCACTTCAGATGCAGTGCTTCGCCTCCACTGAGAGTCTGGCTTACTGGGAATTAATCTTATACAATTTTACTGCTAGATATTAGGGGAAAATAAATGGTATATGATCATTTGGTGAATCATTCATTCAAAAATATCTTGTACTTAATCAGATTCTCTGCTCTTCAGGTCTTCATCTGCTGACCTGAGTGATAAATAATGTTTAAGGAAGGATAAGTGGGCATGTTGGTGCTATGAATCAGATGATTTTAAGTTCTAACTAACAAGAACCTATTCAAAAACTGTATTCCCAGAGTAGGTAAATTTTAAGATATATTCATGTGTGCTGTTGAAAGGTGATCTTGGAGCGTAAGGTACTCTTTCTAACAGAATTAGACTCAGAATTTGGGGGAGGTCTTTCTCTAAAATAACAGCAATGATAAATATACAGAGCCAGTATTTATTCTGACAGGGAGGATGGGCCTAAATACTTATGTCCAGATAGTGAGGCAGGCAGTTGTAAATCAGATTCTTACTGCGAAGTAGAAATACTGGCAAGATAATATATGAATATGTGGTGCTAGAAGAAATATGAACAATTTCACAAATTTCCACCCATATTTAAATCCCTCATGGTATTGATTGAATTTTGCCAAAATCTCACTGAGAAGAGAAAAACCTAAGTTGATAAATATTTTTGGAAATATTTGTCTCTTTTTCCTTTCTGTTTTGAAACCTTCTGGCTTTATAAATCTAAACTTTATCATAAAATGCATTTTCTCCTCAGCTCTTATATCTCAAAGGGCTCACATATATTTTATTCAGGACCAGTGAAGCCACACTAGTTTTTAGCAATTTGCTCATAGAAGCTTAGGATGGGGACCCTGACCTTGCTGAGACATCCTAACACACTGAGCACTGTCTTGTCCTGGTACTTGATGCTTGATTGCAAAACATACTCTCCCATTTACCTTCTCTGTCACCAGCAAGCACAGTATAGACAAACACGTGTGCCACAAATAGAGATAGCATAGTTACAAGAACATGGTATGGAGAGCCTGTGCTCCGTCCCTAGCAGGTCAGTCTACAATCTAATTTTTTTGCAACTGATTCTGAAAAAACATCCCCCTCACTCTCATGCATAGGTAATTTGAGGCAAATAGGGGACTGCTGACATTTAAAACTGTAGCTTTTCCCTGCAGTGTTGTTGTTTATTTGCATGACACTGGGGATGTGCCAGATGTTCAAAAAAGTCACAAAAACCACATCTCCCCATCAGATTTGTAGATAGCAACAAATCCATTTATACTCTTTGTCAAATCTCTTTCTTGCACGTGGTATTGGGCTCCTGGCTCAATCCTATCTAGGGCCTGTAGATGTTCTTGTAGCAGAGACAATAAATAATAAACCCTGAAGTACCTGGGATTTTATGGATATGTAACTACTATGACACTGAGATCTGAAATAAGCTGCAGGCCTGCTGAAAATTTACAGTCTCATCAGAAAACAGATAAATAACACCAATGAGTTGGCCAGTAAGCTGTACATGACAGTCACAAACGTTGTTTTTCTTATAAATAACGTTATTAAAAATGGCAGTGAGAGTGCACCACTAGGTGAATGTGGGTGAATGCCAAGGGGAAAGCGGTAAGTCTCTCTGCTTCAGTAATCTTTTCTCAAGCAATAGATAAAGTCTTGCATACCCATAAATACTGTAGCAAGCTCCCTTGGAAAGATAGCAGCCCTGTTTTCAACTGACTACCTGAGGCATCTGCGCCTGAAAGCATTGTGAAATCCCACAGTATTTTTTATCATTTGCTTTTGGACCAAGAAACAAAGCCCAGGGGAGGGAGGCAGGGCAAAGCAGGACAGCAGCCAGAAGCTCTCATGCCTCTTTTGTTTCTCTGCCTTCCCTACACAGCCAGAGGGCCTCTCTAACTCCATACTTGCCATGTCTTCGGATAACAGTCATGGAGCATCCTGAGGAGGACATGAGCTGTGGTCTTTCAGCCACATAGAGAGAGGGTCAGAGAGCAAAGCTCATCTCTCCAGACATACTAGACACAATGACTGGAATAAAATCTTCTACTAAAATTGACAGCTAGCTACGGGGATAGGCTACAACTGAATTCTTCGAAAATTAAGCAGATGAACGTAAGGAAAGAAAAAAGTGGGACTGCTGAATAGAGAGAAAAAGAATAGAAGTTGAGAAAGAAAGTTCCACATTTCCGTGCAGTTTCCTGCTCATAACCACATTCTCCTTGTTAAATTCCTGAAGTTAACCATCAGAAACAAATGGGTGCCATGGCTTCTTGCAAACAGGTCTCCTATGATGAAGCTCAAATAAGCACAGTTGTAAATCTCAGCTGTTCACCTGATGCAAATATTAACACTGAAAATGCCAAAAATCCACTTATGCCTCCACTGGAGGAAGCATTTTCAGAGCTTTTCTTCCAATGTGGAAGGAATCTCATCTGACCTAGTTTCCTACCCTGTTTGTTACCTCTTGGCTGTCTCATCTGAGGTCCACCTGCTGTTTCACCATCTGTCAGCCTTTTTTAGATCAGATGAACCTTCTGAGTTACACATTAAATGTCAGGCAGGCTTGAGAAAAGTTGTTTATGTCTGCTTTTAAGCAGATTGTACTTTCCATTAAAAATGCAGCATGGAGATACTAAAAGCTAACATCTCATTTGTTTTTGGTTACCGTAACTCAAAAACAAGTCTACTTATATAAATACCGATGCTATTTGTTCAGAACTGGGGACATCCATACAGAATGTAAATCAATGGAAATACTCCGTTTGTTTTCAGGGAGTTAGAGATCAGAACACTGGATTATCAGTTCTACTGTGTGCCATCAATCTGACAAAAAGGTGCAGTACAATCGCTGCTCTTCGAAACCCCAATAAGTAAAGGTTTCAAGGGTTATCTCCCTAAAGAGCATAGAAAGAATAATGGGAAGTTCATTACATCAGTTTGCCCTGCAATGTGGTGCTAAACTTATGCAGGACCTACATGTGTTGTAAAGCATCTACGTTAAGTCAATAGGAAGCTTCAGTGTACTTCGGATCAAATCTTAGAGGTATCTAAGAATTTAATATTATTAAGATTTTATGTGGAGGCAGAATCCTCCACCTGTCTCCTGCTCTCTACACTCTTGGATGAATTTCAGCCACCAGAGGCACAGCCCTACATGCTCAAGTCTCCCAGTTCTTGTAGAAAGTATCCTCTTCCCTGATCTTCATGGAGATGATGGACCCTTTAGTCATATCAAATGATTCCCTACAAGAATCATGAAGTCTAGATGCCCAAGATACGAAACCTAGAATGACATTCTTGAAGAAATGCAGACATGGTACTTCTCCTTGAGTTTTAGACATTGTAAATTACCTTAAGTTGTCAACAGCTACCTTGAGGAAATAAAGAGAAGTCGCAGCGGGGAGAGAAGAGCATTTCTTGGCCTATTCCTCATGCAAATACAATAACTTGAATGTCATTATACCAAATGCATGTAGCACAAGTATTAACACCATGATTTACAGTAATAAAAACATTATTACAAGTGTTTAATTAGGAACCATTATAAGACCAATTAAAGCTGTCAAAATAGAAAAGAAACAAAATGTGCTTTTTCCCCTGGAGAACTGCGATATGGTGGGAATCATTATTAACTCACAGTTTGAGGACAGAAGACTGCTTTCAGTTAGAGATAAAATCTTGGCTCCTAGAGAAAAGTGAGCTCAGAGGTATATTCCTCTCTGGTAGACATCACTTAAGCAAATATTATCACAATACAGTAGAAGCATTTTTTTAATACTCAAGGCCCTTTAAAAAATTGAAAACAGCAATAGCTATTTAGTTCAGCTTTAGCATCATACATAATTCTGACACTTGCAATCCACACGTCACCATTCATTTCACTGCAGGAAATAAGACAAAATGGTATTTATTTTACCTGGAAAGGATGGTTAGACAGCCCTTAAGGAATCTAATTAAAACACAGCTTGTTACCAGAGCAGTGTATCACACTGTGCTGCCATAGTAACCAGGATCCCACAGACCATCAGGGTCACCTGAGGGCATGTTGGCAAGAGGCATGAGAACTACACCAAACGCCTGTGATACATTTTGAAGGAACGACCTGAAAACTCAGAATAAATTGCTGATGTTAGCCTACGAAAGAAAATAATCCCTACCTGCTCAGAAAATTGTCCTGTCTCAGGAGTCAATTTATTCTTATTACTGCTTTATAGGACATATTGCTTCCCACAGCTAATTTAAGAAGCATATGACTTATTTGCAGCAGCTGAGCAACAAAGCAGTTTGACTCCCTAACAGAGGAACAATATAGGGGTTGAGACCTGGGGAAGATGAACATCAGAACTACATTTTATATCTAGACTGCCATTCCAGTGTCTGCTGCAGAACACCAGGCATTTGACCGATCATTAAGGTGGCAGCTCTGTTACTGCTTTTCGTGGTCAAGACTCTGCTAGCTCACTGGGGAAAAGAAAAAACACTGCATCACTGAGCTTTTCTTCCTAATTCCTTCCCATAGAATAGAAAGATTCTTTAACAATATTAATAATTACAAAAGTGTGATCATACATTGTACGCCATCCTGATATTTATTTACCACGGAAGCAATCCATTTGCCACTGAGACATTAAGACAGATTTTAAACAGTAAACGTGTTCAGGTCAAGAGATTCCTTTGACACATTGTCTGTGAAGAGAACTGCAAATTGGCAATGGTTTGATTGCCACGGGAGAGTTCTGCAAAAGAGCAGAGGGCTTTAATCTTCATTACGCAATTTAACTATTGATGAAAATATCCACAAATTGCTTGAGATGATCAAGGAGACCGTAACAGTTTTTAATTAAGAGTTTGATAGCAATTCTTTTGAAACAAATGATTTTCCCTAGAAATACCGTCTTGGACTTGAGGATGGAAATTGAAACACCAGTTTTCAAAGCACTGTGAAAACAGTCCTGATACTCACATTCTTCATTCTGCTTTTGGCATAGCGCAAGCTTGTTTGCTTCTTTTGTTCCCCCACTTGCTTCTCAGGAAGCCACAGAACCTGAATTCTTCAGTGCATGCTCTTGGAGAGAAAATAAGCTGTTGTAAATAACTACTACCCTAGAAGTTCATTTTTAACAGGTTACATTTTATTTGATTCAGCTGAACACCATTATTTACAGACACGAGTTAATAAAACACATCACAAAGCAATAAAATTTTAAACAGTTAATATTTATAGGTGCATAGTTCATGCTCAGTTACTTTTTTATATATATAATACATACACATTTACATAAAGCTTTCACAATAAGTCTTTTCTGCACAGAAATAATAGTCATAGGAAACAAATAAAAATTGTATCATAAACAATATCAAATTACTGACAGCCTATCAACAAAACATATACAGAGTTAGAAATAAGCAGTAGACACTTAGGTGTTTTTATTTAGTATTTTGTTTTTAACTTTTAAAAGTGAAGCCACAATATCCACAGCACAACAATGACCCTGCCAACCAGCTTTCATTTCAGCAGGAGGGAAATGCTGAAACAAGGTGGATGCAGTCACAGATACTCCAATCATTGCTGACGGAAGACTTCAAAATACACTGTAAAAACTGTAAAAAAATTTTACGACTGGGCACATTGGAACTCAGCACTTATACAGGATGGGACGTCTTTGTTAGTAGATTTCAGGAGATATAAACGAAGAAAAGGTTTCTCATGCTTCAGGTTCATAATCTTGATACCCTTCCTAAGAAGGAGAGCAGAAATCAGTGCTACTATTTCAGATAAATACATCCCAACATATACCCTAGCCTTTACTCTTTGTTCTAGTCACAGTGGATGCAGTGAAAAAATATTATCGATTTTTACACGATGAGGATCTTGTCTTGTATTTACTGTTTTGTCCCATTTTCCAGGTACTCTATTTTACAAAGTGTGGTGTTAACAGGAGAATAAGCTTCTACAGCAGATAACATACCATTCAGTTATCACAAAGACTTACAGCGATGAATGTGTGACTAATTCCCAGCATGCATAATGATGCAGGGAAGAAAGGAAAAAAAAAAAAAAAAATTGTGTGTGTGTGTGTGTGTGTGTGTGTGTGTGTGAGAAGTCTACCTACACTATTCTTTAGCCTTTTAAAATTATTATATTTTTTAATTCTGTACATGTGGGTGGAAGCAAGCTGCTACAATTAAGCCTGAATCCAGCAAAACAATTGGACATGTGCTTCAATGATAAAGATCATGAATATTTGAAAGCATGCAACTGGGCTCTTTGGTCTGCTTACGCTGAGTTAAATGAACCTCTTTTTGAAGGATCAGGAGTGCAAGCTGTTTTACAAATGCCTATTGCAAAACACTTCATGCCTTATGTGGTTTACTGAAACACTAGAGGCAGATAAATCCTATCTCCGTGATGAACTGTTAACATACATTTGTCAAGCTCATTATCCATATGACTACAGGAATTGATTGAGCTCACTCAGAACTACAAAATGATCTCTTCAGGTCCCGACTGACATTGCCAGAATTTCATGAGACCACCCATGTCAACTCACTTAGGGCAGAAGGAGAAGAACCTTTGAACATCTGCAGTACCTGGTGTGCTACTCTGGAAACCTGAACAGCAATCAAAGATGAGGTGTCCTCTTAAGTCTTTCACTGGATCAAGTTCTAGATGTCTAACTCCTCTGATTTTCAGCCTGATTATCTGCACTACTGTAAAACTGCCACTCCAAGTGCCAGTGCATCATAGTATCGGATATTGTTGTGAATTTTTAGAGAGCATGATCAGGATTAGCTCAAAACCCCCAATAACTTACTCCTATAAGCACATTAACCTGGAAGTGTAATAATTAAAATCACGTTTTACAAAGCATGACTCCAAGAAATACATTCTATGTCCAACCCATTAAAAGGACCTATGGAGAGATACAAGTTTTTCCCCACATTCCCTATCAAACACAAGAAAAAGTTACTGCTGATTACTCAGAAAGTGAAGCATGCATGTTTTGAAACAAAGACAGTATTTTCTCATTGAGCTTCAAGAAATTGATTTTTTCCCCAGTCTTGTACCTTGGAGATATTTTCTCCTGAGACTTATTTCTCCTTTGACCCTGCAGCTCTCAATATCAGCCTGTGACACACTAATGCAACTCCAGCATTCAGTGCCCTGTCTTGGCCTTTCTCCTGTAGGCATGTACAGCAAATACCACAACAGATTTACCTCTGGAGGCATTTCATAAGCCTCATTCTCAGGATCCACAGGAACATCAGTATTATTCACCATTCCCTCCTGCAGGAAACCTTCTTCATTCTACATTTAAAATAGGGAGAGAAAAAAATATATATATAAAGTGTCATCTCAACTGCTTGCCTTTTCATTTATTCCAAACCACATCTTTCCTCCCCACATGGTGGAAAGTGACTGTAAAGGCATGCGGAAGAGCAGGCCAAAAGGAATTGGGTAGTACCAAAACACAGAAATGAAACACTAATTCTGTTATGTATTTTGTTATAGGCCAATAACTCACTCTCCTACACCTTTATATCATTTTACAGTTTTTATCCTTTTCATATTACATTTCAAAATGGCCCAAAGAGGAAGAACTATTATAATTTTGTGTTCTTTTTGTCCTGCAGTTTTAGAACATAACTACATTGGGAAACATTTTTCCCTTAATAAGTCATATTTTTATATCCTTTATTATGCCGAGCAGCACCTTACTCTATGCAGTATACATATGCCACATGACCTGCCTACCTGACACACAACTTCTTATACTCTTCTCTAGAGATCTGTTATTGACCACTGAAGAAGCGCTTCTATTTTGTATGGAAATTTTTATAAGAGCTTCTCAGAATTAACGGGATTACCAGTGTATAAATTTTATTCAACAAGTTAGTCCTAGAAATATATGTGCTGTTGACCTTCTAAAACACAAATTCTAGAGAAAAAAAACATGTCAAGTGGGACAATTCCTGTAGCAGTTGTTAATGCAGAAGGTCACAGAGAAGAAATAAAAGTTTTACCAGAACAAAGACTGCTGGAGTTAGTCCTAAACTGTAAGAAAATAAACACGGAAATCTGAAGATCAGCTCAGTGGAACTATTTTGACTCTACTGATTTATACCAGTTGCCAATCTAGACAGAAACGTCCTAAAAAAAAAATCCTAACAAACTCAGGAAGAAATTCACTAAAAAACCCAAACAAACAGTCCTCCAGGCTAGTAGTGTGGAAAGGAAAATTAAGTCTGTCACAAACAAGAATAATGAGGTAATTCTTCCGAGTTCGCAATTTATAGGATAGTTACACTAAATTAAATTTAGAATGTAGATAAAAAAAGAATAAAAGAGCAGTTAAATTGGAAACTCACCTCTGCTAGTTTAACAGAAGATACAAAATAACATGCAAAAGAAGTGGCATTAAAAATTCTTCACCTTTACACAGTATTTGTCATGCTCCCTTAATGATTCCTGATGACTATGTTAATTTTATGACAGATTAAGGGCATGCAGTGAGCACCACATACTGAAGAAATAATATTTTCACTGGGAAAACTGGATTTAAGACTTTCTTTCCTTTGACAAACAACTATTTAGAATGAGCACCAGGGAAGATTAAATAAAAAACGTGTGTGCACTAATCTTCAATATTATGATATGTAGCTCAGCACCTGAGACCACTTCCCAGTGCTCCTTAACAAGCATGGTGGTTGGGTGGCAATATTTGGAACAAATTCCTAGAATACACAGACATACAGCACATTTGACCTTGATTAACTATCGTTATTGTATTTCTATAAATTATTTTAAGTAGGTGGACAAATTCATAAAATGCTACAAGACATCTTCAAGGATACACTGAGATTGATGAAGTGAACTCAAGATTTCAGATTCAAGTTGAAAATGCTTAGCACATGACCAAAATTGTCTAGCATTATAACTGAATTCGATTTATTTCTCTTCACTCCTTTTATTACTTCCTAATCTTTATTCTTTCTTTTAGTCTTCTTTTATTAGCTTCTTCATACATTTGTACATGTATTCATTAGTATGAATAACTCTACAGCGCTAACACTCCGCAGACACAGGAAAAAGGAGATAAGCCTTGCACACCTCAATTTCAGACACTCAATATCAAATACATTTTATTCTGCACATTGCTCACACTTCAGATGTGATTTTTAATGATTACTTCCTTTTCCACAATTTTGCACTCTCATACAGCTTTTAGTTCTGACTTTCAGACTTACTCTGCTCTCTCCTTTAGCTGCTACTCTCTTTTACCATTTCCTCTCAGAGATCAGCAGAAGGGTAAAGATTATTTATGGCATACTAGGCTTTCTCTGTGGTCTAACCAGGTGACCTCAGTCATACTCCGTTCTTAACTTGCTACCTCTCCCCATGAACCAATAGTGACTTCATCTGCCAGAAATCCTGCTCTTCCTCAGTTCTGTCATTTCTTTTCTTTTGGCACCTCTGCCTGTTCTTTCAGCCTCATCTCCTAGGCCTATTATGGGCAGAATTTATTCCTATGATGTGAATTTTTCTCTTATGCTCTTATTTCAGACTAATATTGGAAGAGCGACCAGCATCAGTTAGCAGCTCTACCTACTGATTTTCCTATCTAAGAAAAGTTACAATTGGATACGTCTATTTTCTTGAGAGAGAAGCATACTGTCTTTTGGTGAAATCCTCATGTACACCTAAGTGAAAAAAGATTATATTTAGGACAGATCACCAGGGTAACATAAAAGGTCCAGTATGAAGACATACCTTGCTCCTAAGTGGCATCAGCAATCGTTTTTCATGTGGAGGTAAGCAGAATAGTTTGTGCAGAGCCATTGCAAGATATTCTGCTCAGCTCCAGACACACGTGCCTGCTATAAAGGAACATTCTGTGCTGCTCTTTAGCACAGATAACATGGATAAATTCCACAACTGAAAAGACACTGACGGTGTTGCTAACACCTTTCTTTAGCCCGGTGTTTTCCAGAAGCATTTATTATTCTGGATGCTCAACATGACGTGCATCTTTTCAAGCATGAAACTATCAGAGAAAAACAGGACTACTTACAGTTCTACCCTGGTTTATCAAAATGCTCAAACTCCTGAGATTATTTGATGTACAATATTTAACTACCATAGTTTTAATGCATATTTTTTTAGAGTAATTTATGCCTGGTTACTTCTCTGAGAAATGGACTCAACCCCTATCAGCTTTGACTGAAATAGCTAAATTGTTTGTGTGAGATGCAAATTTTAAAGCTGCCTCATCTAACACATCAGATCTAAGGGCCTTCAACTCCTGTCTACTCTCACCCTTTTATTCCAAAATAACATGCAATTTCTGCTCCTCTCTATCATCAAAGAACAGCTTTGGCTAACAATTGGTACATCAAGTGAAAGAGTGCCCAAAATCATCCCAGTAGCTGCATGAGGAAGAAAGAATGTAGTTGAACGTCATCTGCAGCAAGAAAACACACAGCGAGCGAAACTGCCAGCACCGTTAGTAATGAGGAGACAAAAGATTTGCCAGCGGAACTTCAGATAGTTTCAAAGCTTATATGCTGCTTGTTTTTAGAAACCTCTGAACTGCCTGTCAGGGTTATAGAGACACGGTGCCTAAAAGGGGCAGAATTTATTATCTTCCCAACTTCCTTTATCAAATTCCAGTGGTAAATTCAGGATGGAGAATTTTTCATGGCGTCAGAGAGAAGAACCAACAGCACTAGTAAAATACAGACATCACAACATCAATATTTTTGAAATTCATAAACCATACCAAATCAACAAGGGAAATCTGCCTTGGAATGGCTTGTCACCTTTGTAACCCAAACACTACCTTTCATCTTGATGTCACTGCAGTTCAGATGAGAATGCTGTTACTAAGGGTCACATCTGCTATATTTAACTATATAGCATAGGTGGCCACATCAGTTTAAACGGCTCCTCTCTCAGCTTCTCATATATTTTCTCTGAAGTTAGGACATCACAAAAATAAACAACATCCCCCAGTAGCACAGAGCTGCTTACAGTACACCTTATATCGTTACTTATTTTCTTTAAAACAAAGAAATGCAATTTTACTTTCTTGTGACCAATAATTCCATGTCTTAATCCAATTACAGAAGAGGAAAGCCACCTTACAGAACAATTTTCATCTTATTATGAAAATTTTTTTTCTTGAAGCTGCCACCTCTATTTTTAAACTGTACAGAAGAGCAATTCCAGAGGGAAAGCTTTTAGTAGAAAATGTGAAAAGCTAAACATTAAGCTTCAAGAGGTGAAATCAATTTTTAAATTGGGAATTTGAGCTTTTTTCAGGCAAAACACTTAAAAGGGAGAACTATAAACCATGGCATTAAGAGAATGGCGAGGTGAATGTCTGCTTGTCCCATGAGGCCTTCCTGAAGAATAAGCAGGTGCTTGTCTGAATCTTGATTTGAAATAAAGATGCTCTGCGAGACACTTGTGCTTTGGCATCTTCCAGTCTTGTGCTCCCAGATCCCAAATGATATAATTAAGGCATTCCTGCTTTGAAAAAGCTTTGTGATTATCAGTCTTGGATAGCCCAGGACCTATATGCCATCACGCACCCTAACCAACCCTCATTTATTTTCCCCAAGAATGAGAGGTTCTCTCCCAAAACTTGCTGTGCTCAAGCAACTTAACGAAGGAGAGAGAGCAGCATACCATGGTAAAATTGTGTATCTGCATGAACCTGAACACTAGTTCTAAATTGAGGAACGGATACAACTGCTATACAAAAGCAGTAAAATTAAGATATGAAGTAGAACTTACTACTTTATTTACTGCAATGGCTCCTAATGATTGACTCCTCCTTCACTATAGGGGCAAGTCCTCATAAGCAGTGTGCTTGACAGTGCTAAGTGACCCACATTTGCAAAAAAATACTAAGCTAATATTAAGAAAGTTCCCCCTCCCCCCCTTTCTTTTTTTAAGCCAGGAAAAAAAGTAAACAAACAGGTTCCTTTTATTTTATTGGTTTTTGTGAAAAATTATACTTTCCTCCTTCCCTTCGCTCTCATAACACTCTCGTGGTAGAAGTGGAAAGATTGTTTAAGATTGTCTACACATGGCAAACAAATCAAGGGATCTGCTCATGCTCCTACACCTTGGGCAGCACCAGGTAGCATAACGGTAACATTTGGTCTTCTCAGCGCAAGAGCATGCATTTAATCTTCTCAGTGATGTGTTTTTGGAATACTAAGTTAGTTTCATCACAAATAAATAAGATATTTTATCTCAAGCGACAGACAAAAGCAATTTTAAATGGAAGAAGCGTAACTGTAACCTAACCTAGCAGCAGATCTAAGTATTGTAATTCACTATCTCCCTGGTTATCAACACATGTTTTCTTTCCATTATGAATTCTGACAAACTCTTACAATTATATATAGCCTCATAATTACTGGAAAGTAATTCCATCTAGAACGATTCTGTATTCTAAGATAAGCAGAGTATCTGTATGGCAGGAAATAAGGGTATATAGCTGCCTCTGACCAGTTTTCAGACAACCCAAGAAAGGTATTAGTCACAATCCAGTAATAAGGAAGGAATAGCTTACCCCACTCCCAAGATAAGGACTCACTAGAAAACTCCCAGAAGAAAGCAATCTCCAAGTAGAGATGATTTCCTTGTGGCTGCCAGCCCTTAAATGAGGTTAGAGAAGGGTGGACCCTGGGTCACACTGGTCAGTTTCTCACACCTGTGCTCCCAGAGCTGGCTATACCTCTTCACCAGGTGCTCAGTCACTCATTCAGGCTGCGACCTAACAGTTCTCACACAAATACCCAAGTGTCAGCTCCTCAAATGTTTATACTGTCAATAGGAGACCACCTTGGAAGTCAGACCCACTGTGCATTGAGGTGAGAAGGCACCTCTGGAGGTCATCTAGTCCAGACCGCTGCTCACAGGGCTGCTCAGGTGCCTGGTCAGGTTTTGACCATTCCTACAACCTGTAACTAAGCAGGGCTGCATTAAGTCCATATCACTGGTAACTGAATTTCCCTCCTGCCTAAGCCCATCTCATTTTGGTATATTATGCATTTGCAAGGGCTTCACTTACGTAACTTTCATTACATAGTTAATAAGGAAAATCTGGGGATTCCTGAACGAAAGATTTTCTTTTGCATACCCCCCAGGGCAGTTGTTTTGCCCGCTGTCCAAATGTATCTCTTGCTACAAGATGAATTGCAATTTGCTCTGCCAATGGGATTAAAATTCCCCTTTGAAAAAGAAATCAGTTGCATTCTTTCTTTTCCACCAAATGTCAGAATACTTCAGGGGCTGGAGACTAGAGCTAAGTGAACGAGTAACCACTGTTTCTATTTGATAACTTATCTTTTACAGCTGTTTTGACCATTAAAGCCCAACATACCTAAAGGGAAAAAAATCCTTTAACAAAGTAGCAAATTCCAAACAACGTGCATAAGAAAGAGGTGTTAAAATGGCTTCAATTCATTTGCTTTCTTAGTCCTAATGTATTGATTTTGTGAAGCTGATGGATCATAACTGAACTGTCAGGTCAGTTTAGGATGCCCTAAAGCTCCTGCCCGCTTGCTGCAACAGCCAATGCTGCACGTGGCTGGAAGCCTCAACTCTGAATGACAAAGCCTGGTAATTTTATTCCAGTGACAGCGGGACATGGAGAGCAAACATACCACTGCTCTGCCTAGAAAGAAAGAAATGCTTTTAATCATCCCTATGCTAAACACCCAGGTGAAGAAAATGTGGAGAAAACACCGTGCTTGCTTGCAGCCTGAGTGTGAAGGAATCTATCTGTCCCAGTGCATCACCCAAAACACTAATAGTGAAAAGGGGCTGCTGCTCTCCTCCTTAAGCAGAGAATGTGAGTAAAGAAGAGACGTTCAGTTAAACAAATAAATGTCAGAACAATAGCACGAGTCCAATGAAAGGCTAACACAGTGCCTGCAAGTGCTGCAAGCTGCATTTAGATTCATGTTTTCATGCTCTTCAGTTGGGAATGACAAAAAAGTGAAGATAGTAAAGACTGAGGACTATGGAGAGAAGAAAAAACATGACTGCCTAAATGTAGTTACATGTCCATCGTGATGTCTACAAGTGAGCGTAAGCACCATTTACAAAAGTTCATGAACTGCTGCAAATTCCTAGAAACAAATTTTAAAACAGTACCAAATGTGCATATTTTTATTTCTTCCTTTTAAAAACCACCCATTTGTAAAGATGGGGCTGAGCTCAGTTCAGAATACAAGAAGAATATTTTTGTGAGCAATCAAATTTCCTAAAACAAGATTTGTGTTTTGCATTAATTAGGCAAAAAGTAAAGTTACCAACTTAGAAGTGCTGATATTTTGTTACTTGTTAAGAAATGTCCCTGGTTGACTAGGAAGGAGCTGCCCATCTCCCAGGTCAGACCAGCAAATGACACCCATTCTAAAGTGACAGCCAGTGCATTAGTTACTCACGACTTGAAATAACAAGTTGTGTGAGGCTGACTCAGTGTGCTATTAGTAATGCATGCAAATGCATCCGGAACACACAATACTCCCAGCTTTATCCTTTTCAGCCTTGAAACATTCAGAACTCCTCTGAAAACATGGAGCATTGACAGTGAAAACTCCACTGCTAGGGAAAGAAAAACCTAGGGCTTTTTTTTTAGTCGCAGGAATGAACCCGCTAGCTAAATATCAGATCCGGGGTCATCGTGCACAGTTGCCAAAAAGCCCCAAACTCTCAGAACGACGAGGGTCACTCTGGCCTTGTGAAAGCTGCACAGAGTTCAGAGCTCCCAGCAGCATCACTGAAGTGAAAGCTGGGAGGGACAAACATGTCAGGTTTTTTCCACTTCCTTAAAAACCTGCATATTCACATTGTTAGTGCCACTGCTTCAAGCCCTTTTTACTTACAGTAACAGAAAGAAAGATTAGAGGCTGAAAGAAGAGTCCTTGCTGACTTCTGTTCATCTCCATGCAACACAGCCCAGCAGGTTCCTCACTGCATGTGTCACGTGCTTCTGAAAATGAACTCAGACAGAGGTGCCTGTGCTCTCCTCCGAACCCTGTGGGACTGAGGCTGCTTTGCATCCCTGCTCGCACAGTAAGAGTGACAGTAAGAAAACAGAAAACCTAAGGCTTTACTGAAGGGAGATGAGGGACTGGTATTTTGGGAAAGAGCCAGCTTGTGCTCATCTTTGCAATGAAAAGAAAAAAGCCTTTAGCTGGAATACGGAAGAGTCAGCTAAGCTCAATGGCTAGAGAAATACCTAAATAAACACACAACTGTTTGAACCAACCTATATCAAAGCCAGCAAGAGAAAACAGAGAAATGAACTTAAGCCAAAATCAAAACAAATAGTGTCAAGCTAAACTATTTTTTCTCCCGAGTCAGTTTAATTTTCCTCATGGATGTCAGGTAACTTTATTTTACTAAAGGCTTTGCTGTGTCACACTTAACATTCTTCTGAACAAAGTAGAGAAGCATAGGTCTATAAAAACATTTTAGAGTGATTGTAAGTAGCTGTGTTGATAATAGCCATTCGAGCAGGTAATTCCCAAAATGGAAGTCTCTGTCACCTATAATTTCACAGACACCCCAAGTTCAATAACACTAATATATTCATTAAGGATTTGGAAGAAATACTAAAGTCTGTTCTTACTGTATGTTTGCTCTTCAGCATTATAGAGGGACAATAAACATCCTGAATTTATTTTAGCCATCTTACTACAATTCAAAATTACCAGGACAAAATTGAACAAGTGACTGAAATAAATAAGATGCAGCTCAAAGTGTTAAGATACTGCACTTAGGTACTCACCAAATCAAAGGAGAGCAAACTGTGCACAGAAAAGAATTAAAAAGTCAAAGAATAACATTAGCCAACAATGTCATGCTATTGCAAGAAGGGCAGACCATTCTCTCATGTCTTAGCCTGGGAGGTAACTGGCTTGGACAATTTCTAGCGTGCCTCCTGAATACAGACTTCAGGCTACACAATGCATGTTAAGAAGGATGTTGGGAGATCCCAAAGGAGAACAGCAGGAATGATCATGTCCTAGGATAGGAAGGAAAGATGAAGGGACCTGTCAGAAAAATAGAAGTGAACTAGGTTCATATAATCCTACAGGAATCACCTTAATTACAAGTGTTTAAGAGGTTGGTGTGCTGTAGGAGCTCCATGGGATTAGCTAAACCCATCTGACCCCTACTGCAGTGGAGGATTCTCTGATCCATATGAATTTATCAAGAATGACCTCCAAGTGTGACACCTGAGCTTTGTCTTCATTAAATAAAACTAGAACATAATCGTAAATAATATTGATTGATCACATTAACTAAAGCAATGACTTTGCAGTCAGCATAGGAATGAGCAACGATGTTCAGATGCGTCTCTGTTAGAATTTATTTAATGTTGGTAAAGATTATTTAAAACAGCATAGTCCCAGTCCATGCTGGAAAGTTATTATACTTTACTTAAGACCACTTGAAGATCACAATCACATTCCAACATCCCATAAATTCTAGTGCAGATAAATTCCACAAGTAAATATACAAGTTCCTTACATACACATTCTCTTTACTAAGGGAATAAATTAAATGAGGAAATTAAGTTCACTTTAAAATGGTTTCTACCTCATACAAATATAATAAATAATACTAGTATTATCTAAAAGAAAAATCTCTGAAGCACAATTATCTAGAAAAAGTCCCCTGTACTGAGCTGCAGGACCAGCAATCCTTTAGCACTGTGAACATCACTAGCTCTGACTGTTACATGTTGCCCTGCAGACAGTATATGTTTCAATACTATATCACATACATCTTGTACAAGTGTTTTCACTGAGCAATGAAGTAACATGCACCCAATGATCTCAGTAGGTACCCTTCAACAGAAACTACTCCATTCTAACTTGATGCATTTCCAAACTTCCTACTAAAAAAAATGCAAATTAAAATATAAATAAATATAAATGCACACACAGAGGCATACATGCAAGCATGTATGTGCTTGTGAGAGAAGGTATAGAGATGAATAAAATCCCTTTTGCTTTTCATCTAATCAGGCCTTTCCAAAATGCAAAATATTATTAGTGCAGGATCAAATGCTGATATGCTTATGCATGTCACGTGGTACCTTGTTTCGGATAAAGTCCCACTGAAGTGGAATATGAGGAAATGGTGAAATGAGGAACATGGGTGAGATTTCTGGGTCATCACAAGCCTCTGAGCGGAGCTCCCTCTCATCCAAGCTAACTTTAGAAGTCTGCAATATCTGTACAAGAATAGTCACATCAGTCTCTCAACAACTAAAAGAGACAGACAGGCAGTTTTAGGGCACAGGATGGGACAGATCTCCACCCAGGTGTCCACTCCAGAAGGAACACTTTCGATGAAGGGATCTGTTCCGAAACAGAACATTTCTAAGGAAAGAGGAAAAGGGCTCTACAAGAGATGGAAAGAGAATAGGGTATGAATAGGTAAGCAAATGCAACCAGCATTGTCTCATTTGCTGTTACTCTCCAGCTCACTGAGAGCTAATGACAGCATAGTCATGTTCAAACGTTACGTAACTGATTGACAGGATGTGCTGCTGCTGAAGTGGTTAGGTATCTTCAGTGACCATATGGTTAAAGTGTTCCTTCAGCTCCAGTGTATGACATCGCTTTACCTAGCTGGGAAATTCTAAAACGCTTCCTCTAAAGAAGAAACCAGCAATTGCCCTGAAAAACACCAGCAACAATTATTTTAACTATAAAGATTTTAGGAGCACTTCCTGCAACTGTGATCTATTCAACAGCAGATCAAACATTACAAATGACTACAAAATTGGCCTGCGTTTTAAAATTTATATTCCTCAGATATCTTTCTTCATCTGAAAGAAAGCACACAACTATTCAGAGCTTTCACTTGCATTGGGAAAGATTACTTCTCAGCTCATTGGCACAAAACACAAACAAACTAAACTCTTATTTGTTTCCTGTAAAAGTAGAAACAACTCATTTTAGATAAGTGGAAAGTATTATTTAATAAATCTGACTTAGAAAACCATAGAAGACAAGCAGAGTCCTAAAAGACTAGATCCTAAAAATATAGTAGCTGGGTATCTCTGATTTCTTTTTCTCTTCCTTGGACTTTATTACTGTTACCTTTGCTTTTCCTTTTGGCTTAGATAAAGGAACGATCAGATTGATTTCTCCTGTCCTACAGATTGTATGAGAATGGAGTTCAAGGTAAAATGACCATTCCCAGACCAAATTTTTCTCTTACCTGTGTCAGTATGAGCCTGGTCACACCTGTACCTCTATAGAATAGCCTGTTTTTATGAACATACTTTCAGACATCTTCTGTTCCAAAGTGATATATACCATATGAATCTTTACTACTTCTCCATATACAGAGTATCTTCAGAGTGCAAGTTTGGAAGGGCCTTCAGAAGTTTTCTAGGTCCAGCCTCTGCTTCAAGTAGGTTCAACTTTCCTTAAATCATTCCCAGCTGACGTCTGGGAAAAGTCTCTTTGAAAGCTTCCTGTGACAAAAATTCCATGGCATGATCGCATAATTTGTTCCTGCACTCAATTGCTGTTACCAGCAGTGTTTTACCTGCTGCCTAACCTCAATCTCTTTTGCATCCATTCTTAGTCCTACTGCCAGTATTTCCAGAACTATTTCCACTGAACACAATCTCCTTTCTCTCTGTAGCAGCTGTTTGATACAAGACAGATGTCCTCCAAAATTCAGGAAGAAACTCACTAATTCCAATGTGGTGTTATTAAGTAGGCATTCTTTATTTTCAACGTTGGATGCATAAGGGGATATCTTTACCCTAACTGTGCGTACCTTGAACAAAAGACCTTCAGCTTATATATATTACTTGTGTTAAATATGCAGAAGGTTTCCCCGGTCAGTACATATGTATTCAATACTCTCCCCCAAAATCGTTAACATAAGGTCTCACCTCCTTGCACATGCTCAGTCTTTTTGGATGAGGGTCTCAAGACCCTCAGAGATGAAGTAAGCAGTCTTCCTCTTCATGACTGCAAATTGCCCTCTTGTTTTTTTTTTCCAATTTGGCAATTTTAGAGTGATATACTGGAGAAGACACCCACACTGACCTAGATAACAATGACATACTGGGCTTCTTGAGTAGATGTTCTTAGCATCAGACCAAGTGTGTTTTGCTTAGCATTAGCCAGTTTTGTGAAAGCAAGTATTGTTCAATTAAGGATATCACTGACTCCTTTGAGTCTTCTCTTCCCTGGACCAGACAGCCTGGTTCTGTTCATACAGCACAGTTTGCTAACCTGCTCAGCATCCACTGCCCCGTCTCTCTGCTGCTTGTTTCAGAGCTGCACATAAGGTACTTCTTACTGTAGTAGGGATGCAGCTGCTTAGCATTTGGCATGGAGTCAAGTAGGTCAGATGCCACTCTGCTAGAGGAGAAGGGCAAGCCCCATCCGTGTGTAAAGTGGGAAAGCCACAATGTGGACTGATGATTTCCTCAGCCACAGATGGAGCTCCGTAATGGAATTGTTGCTGGCACCATTTTTTACCTGAAAGAATCTTCTACTGATAAGCTCTGTCAAAGCATTTGAAATTGAGAACTTCTCTTAGATGATCAAAGAAACATGGAAAATTAGTTGTCAGAATTGTTAGAATGACACTTTCCCTCCAGTCGTTCCTTATTATTAACCACAGTAGTTCACTAACATTTATCTTTTAGGCTGGAATCTCTGCATCCGGGAATGAACTGGTGTAAAAGTGCAGTGACACAGAAAAGAGCTCACCACAAATGGCTACAATTCACAAATATCAGTTAGTGACACAGATACAAGGAGTGTAACAAAAGGGAAATGTTCTCTTCTCCACAGCTGCCTTTATGGTTTGAAAGCAGGGACTTTAACCATAATACAGCCATCACCCCACTAGTATTTAAACATAACCTTAATTTCTTGGCATAAAGGTGGTTTTGTCTGTTGTTCTGGATGTAGTGAACAGAATTAAGGTTATGCACAAAAATATGCACAAAACCTTAATTCTGTTCACTACATCCAGAACAACAGACAAAACCACCTTTATGCCAAGAAATTTTGAGTGAAATACTAGTAGCGCAGCAATTGCACTCGTTATACCCTCCACTACGGGCATAAATAGAAAAAAAAAGGAAGAAACTGGACCACTTTTCTTCAGATTATAAGAAGTTCAGTTGAAATAGAGAAATAATAATTTCATGTATGTCATGCCAATGAAAATGATGACCCAAATTTATTTTGTATTAATGAAAGGGCTCAGTTAAAATGCTGAGGAGGAACTGAAAGAACGTACAGTTCATACGTGGCAAACTATAGTTCCTACAATTTTTTATCCTACAACTCACATTTGCAGTTCCTGGAATCAAGATTAATATGCTTCCCCAGAGCAAGACAACATCTTCAGCATGTAAATCTCACTGTTGTAGATCCCTTTCTATATTTCACAGTTCTACAGAGCGTTTCAGCACTGAGGATGATGCAAAAAGGCTGCCAAAACCAGTCCATGCTTCAGAAAATGATGGTACATTTCCAACACGGCTCCCCGCAATCTGAAAGCAACACTAAAAACTACTTGCTACCACCTGTGGAGAAATTTCTTTGCACACACTTCGCGTGGTGAACATTTAGATAAGAACAAGAGCCATATCTTGAGAATCACTTATGCAGAACTAAACGTGAGCAACACACTTGCGTGATTACCACAGCCAGATTCCAAAGTGTTTGCAAATGCTCAAGCAGTATCGTCAGTTAATGTTAATCAGTTAATAGCCCAGCTTGTCAGTTTATGTGCAAATGCCATTTTAGAAATTAGCTAAGTTAGAAAAAAATGAGGTGTAATACGAGGCTAAAAGTAAATGTAGTTTGACATAAATAAGGATGATAAACAAAGATGACGTGGTTGGTGGTAACCAACATGGCTTCACCAAGGGCAACCCATGCCTGACAAACTTGGTGGCCTTTTATGACAGAGTTACAGTGTCAGCGGATAAAGGAAGAGCAACTGATGTAATCTACCTGGTCTTATGCAAAGCATTTGATACTGTCCCACGTGATACCCTCGTCACCAAATTGGAGAAAAATGGATTTGATGGATGGACCACTTGCTGGATAAGAAATTGGCTGGATGGTTGCACTCAGAGAGTTGTGGTCATCAGCTCAATGTCCAAGTGAAGACTGGTGATGAGTGGTGTTCCTCAGGGATTAGTGCTGGGACTGGTGGTATTTAACATCTTTGTAGGTGACATGGACAGTGCGATTGAGTGCACTCTCAGCAAGTTTGCAGATGACACCAAGCTGAGTGGTGCAGTTGACATGCTATAGGGAAGGGATGCCAACCGGAGAGGCCTGGACAGGCCTGAGAGTTGGGTCCATACCAACCTCAGGAAATTCAAGAAGGCCAAGTGCAAGGTCCTGCACCTGGTTCGGAGGAATCCCAAGCACAGATACAGTCTGGATAGAGAACGGCCTGGGAGCAGCCCTGAGGAGAAGGATTCAGGGATGCTTGCTGAAGAAAGATTCAACATGAGCCAACAATGCGCGCTTGCAGCCCAGCAGGCCAACAGTATCCTGGGTTGCATCAAGAGAAGCGTGACCAGCAGGCCGAGGGAAGTGATTCTGCCCCTCTACTCTGTTCTCATGAGACCCCACCTGAAACACTGCATCTAGTTCTGGAGCCCCCAACACAAGAAGGACATGGATCTGTTGGAGCAGGTCCAGAGGAGGGCCACAAAGATGATCAGAGGGCTGGAGCACCTCCCCTACGAGGACAGGCTGGAAGAGCTGGGGCTCTTCAGCCTGGAGAAGAGAAGGCTCCGAGGAGACCTCATAGTGGCCTTCCAGTACCAGAACGGGGCCTACAGGGAAGCTGGGGAGGAACTTTTTATAAGGGCATGTAGCAACAAGACAAAGGAAAGTGATTGTAAACTAGAAGAGTGTACATTTAGACTAGATATTAGGAAGAAATTCTTTACTGTGAGGGTAGTGAGACACTGGAACAGGTTGCCCAGGGAGGTTGTGGATGCTTCCTCCCTGGAGGCATTTAAGGCCAGGCTGGATGTGGCTGTGAGCAATCTGGTCCAGAGAGAGATGTCCCTGCCTATAGCAGGGGGGTTAGCAATAGATGATCTTAAAGGTCCCTTCCTACCCAAACCAGTCTATAATCCTATGACAAATAAACAAAATGACATTTGGCAGTATATTTTTATATTTTAATCAGGATTTCCAAATAACTTTTTTTTTTGTTCCAGTTACCTGATAACAAATATTTGCATGCCCCCATAGTGGGGGTACTTAACAGGTGTAATTAAATTATGAAAACTTTTTCAGTGGTTCAAGATGAAGCTGGTTGATGTGTTTACTATTTCATAAAAAGCATTGTTCAGCAAGGGGATTCAATGAGGAATTATGCTACTGAGATGATGAATGACATCTTGGCCAAAAATCATACCACTTAATATAAACTGTGACACTTGAAATCTGATGCAAATAATTTTTATCCAGTGAGACCGACAGGCTCAACATCCATTCATCTATAATTCCACAATTAAATTGGTGACAAGAGAACTTTTCTACTCCATCTATGCAAAAGAAACTTGCAGATTCACATTATAAAGGGAAACCATTGAAGTAAAGCGTGTTTCTAACACATTTCAAGACACTGTGGAATATGAGACGATATTCTTCCAATTACTACTGCAGAAACAGAAGCCCTTCAAGGCTGAATTTGTTTTTTATACCGCTGCTGATCACCTCATGCAAAAGAAAAATGCTCCAGAGCATTTTGTTGTGTGGGTGATACTCCTATTTCCCAACTGAGTTAGACAGAATGTTTATAGTAGGGGTAAAGTGTTCTAAATTGGCCTGTATCAGTACAATGACTCAGTGATCACTGCACAAGTGGGAGGATTTCAAGCATTTGACATTGCTTCTCATATTCTTGATGTCACAAATGCAAATGTGAGAGAATTTAAACTCATTTTTATCGTGTTATTTTAAAATTGTAAAAGGGACTTTGATCATTCAAGAGCCTGTTAAATATTTAGCAGTCCAGAAGAGAAGATTTTTTTTTCTATGAATGTTTAATTACTTTCAAATATAATACTCATTTCTTCACATGAGTACAATGTATCACCATTTACCCATTTCTCCAGAAAAAAATTAAAAATCCTCAAATTAAAAATTGATGTTCCCCTTCAGCTTTAATGAAAAGACAACTAACATAAGCAGACACAAGATGGGGTTCTGAACCCCATGAACTACGCAATCTGGTTGCACAGAACACGTGTACATTTTTGGAGCTTTCACGAAATAAACTTAAACTTTAAAAGAGAGCACAGTAATTAAGTGCCTTGCAAACAGTGGCAGAATTAATGCTACCCTCGAGGTGTAGGATGCTTGTCCTGCTGGCACCAATGCACTAAAGCACTTAAACATGTTAATCCCATTGAAGTGTGCTTGATTGCGTTTCATCATAATATGAATCACACACTATTTGGATATCTGTCTTTTTAACCAATGGACTGACATTAAGCACCTGGGAGCACTGAGACTAAACTCACTCCGTTGGCTAGGCTTTCCTTTGCTAGTAACCTAAGTCGAGGTGGCTTCTTCACCCTCCCACACAATCACTTTCTACTGCCCCCAGTTGCAAGCTGCTGCTATGTTAATGACTCATCCCCATTGTAAAGCACCAGTTCAGACTTCTCATCGATCAGCTTAAGCATACTGGATTTTGCAGTTAGCACAAAGCATCTTGGAATCACTAGTTTATGAATAATTGACGTTTGAGCATTACAAACACGGGGCAGGAATTTGGACACTTCAGAGCATGACGTTGGCAACTACCCTTAATATTGACAAAAAATACCGTGTGATCATGATCCTTTCTTTCAGCCCACTTCAGAGTATTTCCTGGATATTTGTCACCAGTGAAAATACTGCTTTCAAAATGTAATTGTTAAATCGGGTAAATGGCCAGGCAGTCACCTCTGGTGACATGCTTGAGCAGAGATTTAGTACTCTATCACTGCCTAATCTAACCTGCCAGGAGAAAAGCCACTAACTAGCTTGTTCAACAGTACGTTCAATAGTATGAAAAACCTAGAATAAATAATGAGTGCACTGCAAATAGATTGGGAAGAAAAAAAACCTCCCTTAAAGCATACTGCAAAAGGCATTGTATGTTTTATATGAATGAGACAGCCTCTGAAAAATTGCAGAGAGGAGCATTTCCTTGTAATAGACTATTGCTGCTTTCTCCCAATATTATCGTGATGCTAACTCAGCTGTACAAGAAATTGGGCACTGCTTTAGTGGGAATTTTCGTTTTGGTAATGAGTAAGATAAACAAGAAAGCAATCACCACCATAACTATATAACTATACAGTTATAATTGAACAGTCAGATGTAAAAATTAACTGGAATATAAACTACTGATACATTTTCAGAGAAGGACTGGTCAGTCATACAGTCACTGTCTCATTTGACTTCTCTCAGTATAAATACACACCAAAGAGCTGAGGTGGACCTGCTTACGCATTGTTGTATATCTGCACTGTAGGTAGATAATTTTCATAGGAGGTTTGGTTCAGAATGATCAGAATTGTTTTTTCTGAAAAACAGATGTTGCTCATTATCAGCTGATGGAGTTTTGGACGTACACATCCCAAATTCAATTTATTAGCCAGTTTATACTGTGGAGAAGGACACAAAACCACAGAAACTCTATCATGATAAAAGTTCACATTAAGGAATATATAAACAAAAGATCAGAAAAGAACAGTAAATATTTTCAAGCTGATGAACGTCTGTAATGCTGAAGGAAGAGTAACTTTCATTAAGTGTAATGATGAGAATGATCTTAGGAAAGGAAATAACATTCTTTGTGTCCATTTGTGAGGGCTCATTCTGCTGCCGTTCATTTCCTTGGCTTTACACTGTGAAAAAATACTAACAGTGTGGAAATCTTGTTTCTCCCTTCTCAGTAACTATCTCTGAAAAAGTTGTTTTGATATTAGGTTTTGGCTGGTGTGACACAGTAACATCGTTTTTATCACAGTAATATTTTTTTTTTTATCTTACGGTGTCATCCCATCTTAACTGTTCTTTTGTTTTTCAATGAGTCAGTTTTAAACCTTACTTTAAAAAGTGTATTTTTATTTTTTAAAATCTGATGAGCAATTTCCACTTCCATATTATTAAACCAAATGTTTACAGCCCTAATGCTCGTCTTAGACATTCTAGGGCATAAATTCAGAGCAAAAAAAAGGCAAGAGCAATGTACATCTGTTTAGGAGAGATGTAGACTTCATAACAAGTAGGTAGGAAAATATAGATGTCATTGAATATTTGGCCGAAAACATTGCAGAAAAGTTTGTCTTAACCCCATCAAGATTTTCTCAGATATTTTTGGCCTCTGTTAATACTCAATGGCTTTGCTTCCTACAGTCAAGCCACAGTATTTACTCCTTTACCTGAAGGCTTTACAGTATCAACTGGTTACTCAGCTGACACGCTGCAGCGAGCAGCTAGCCAAGTTTAATTTCAGAAATATTTCCCTGCAGTATGACAGGCAAGACAGATGGAAACAAATGCCTTCTGAGCATGAAAAATATCTTCACTGACAAAGTAATCTGGACATAGGTGAAAATGCTTGTTTTTTCTTCTTACAGGCACCTACCCTCACAGAGTTAGTTAACTTCAGCTCATGCAGTTTGCGTCAGCCAAGCCAAAGGCACAGATCTTCACAGCTCACTCTGTAAAGTCTGCAAAGCCTACCTCTTTCCAGTGGCTGCTAGAATCAAACCACAGAATCAATACAATTAAGACTGGGTATAATAGGCTAAGTGGGCAATCCTCTAACACTTGCGTCTCAGAAAGACTGCTTGATTTCTTTCCAGTGGACAAGCACCCACAGCTTTCCCAGAGGAAGTGCTTGTTCCTCCCTGCCTAAATAAATACTTTTCTGGCACAAAAGTGGTTGAGCAGAGAAAACAACCTACTTTTATTAACGCTACATACAGATGACATCTAACTGTCAGACAGCAGCCTCAGACCCAAGGTCATCACAGAAAGGGGTTGCCTGCCGTTGACAAAACTCCCAGCTCAGTTGGACTCACTTCTCAGTCTTTGGTTTTCTGCCTGAAATATGTTTTCTTTCCCCTTCTGCTTTTTATTTTTATTTTTTAAGCTTTATGATCACAGACTGCAACACTACGGATGAGGTTGCTCAGAGATCTATACCAGTTTGCCCCTGCCTTCTAAATATAATCAGCTCCTCAGACATCTATCATAACCTCTGATGTAAACACCAAATCTGCCCAATTTTTCCAAACATTCAGTGACAAATTTGACTTTACTGGGGTAGTATTGATCTACCAGTGCTTCTCTGACATTTCTTCTCCTTTACCATCAATTATTAGACTGCAGTAAGTTTATTCCCTCCATTGCAATGTGACTGCTGAGAAAGAGCCTATTTCAAAGCCTGTGAAGTTCACAAGCAAAAAATGTGCTTTGGTGCTTGGTCTTCTAGAACTGCACAGCAAAAACTGGCTCCCAGTCTCTCCTCTGGACAGCCTCTCAATTTCCCAGGCTACTTCTTGAAGTTCATTTAAAGTGGGGAGTGATTAGCTTTGCAGCACTACAAAGCCAAACAGTTCCAGAGATTGCCGTGGTTTTGAAGTCAAGAGCTTTCCACATTTACTTAAAATTTCTGTTTACCTCAGAAAATTCTGGAGGGAAAAAAGTTAAAATACTGCTGATACAAAGCGGTTCCTTCCAAGTGCAAACAATAAGTGCATGAGAAGATGCTTTAGAACTATGCTGGGACATTAAGAGATATGATCATAACATGAACTATGCTTCTATGCTTTGAAAAATTTATTATTGCTCTTCTTTTTGTGGGAGTGGGTGGGAAGGCAGTAGCGGGAATAAACTGCTACAATTCAGGTAATACCCTTTGAAGAGCTATACTGAAGATACTAAGGCAAGAAAAGCACTCAAGTAACATGAAGCACCATCTGCTTTTCCTTTAGCTTCTAAAGTGTACCAGTATTGTCAATATTGCCTACATCAGTCACTCTCCTCATAGTACTGGATGTTTTTCTTATGCTCTCAGCTCTCATAATCAAAATTACACAACTACATTTTATTTAAAAGAAATTAAGAAGAAAGCTGATACCTGAGAAAACCGTAAAAAGCTACAAGATCAGAAAACTATATATTTAGACAGTTAAATCTACATATTTAAAGAGATTTGAGCTAGAGAACTAATTACGATAAATGAATATATTAATAAGATTATTAATAGATTAATAAGCATACTCCAGGGAACATTTTTCAAAGTAGTTTCCACATATTCATCACAGGAAAAATCAGTCTTAAGAATCAGATTATTGAGTTACTCAAAAATCTGATTTTAACTATGGCCACAGAATATTTCAAAGATCTAGTTCCAAGCCCCATTTTAATGCTTATATAGCTTGTGAAATCAGTGGAACACCCTGACTTCATAAGCCACAGCATTCAAGCGTTAAGTCTCACCTTGATTACAAGTCTCACTTCCTCACCCAAGCACAGCCTGCATTATTGTCTGGGAGAGGAGAATGAAAATTCTGTCTTTCCTGCATACTTTACACTTACCAGTATTTTGTGCAACTCAGCTGCCTTACACCATTTTTATTTTTACGCAAAGTGGAGAGCAGTTCTGCTATTCTTGAGCAAAACATATGTCACAGGACTGCCTGCTAACAGCACCTAGTGATTGCTGCCGGCACTGTGCTCCAGCCTGATATCAACTGGCAGGCAGAGGAGGGTAGCCCAGGCCATGCTGCTCAGAGGTGCTTTTAGTCAGAGTCAGCACGCTGAGCCCAGAGTGGCTTGGACCCCATTTAGTGCAGAGATCACCACAAGCCAGGAGCTGCTCCTGGAGATGCTCTTTCCCTGTTGCACCTGTACAGCAGCACCAACTGAAACATCAGTCAAGGCCTTCAGTAAGAGAGAAAGACTAAATCCTGTCATTCTGTTCATCTGTTTGAACTGCAAAGTAAAGGCTGTGCTATGTAAAACTAGTTAGAGCCCTTCACACTACTTTACAGCCTGCATCTTTGAAAGACTTAAGGGCTCCATGGCTGTCTGACACATGGAAGGCCTGCATCACCAACAATATCCACCAGTCACAAAACAGAGTACTTTCCAGCTTCCAGGAATTTGTAAGCTATTTTGATGCCTTGTGTGATATGGAGAAAAACATCCACAAGCCCAGATAGCTGGCCTAGGGGAACCTTGAAAGAACATAATGTGAAGACAGTTTCCATGACCCTCACACAGGCAAAAGAGCTTGGGCAAAAGTGATGAGGGTGCCTCAGGCCAGGATGGAGTATCAGGATGCTTCTCTCATGTCTGGTATCTCTGAATTTTGATGAGGCCACTTCAGAGTCTCGTGCCAGCTCTTAAATCCCTTGCAGGGCTGGTGACTGAGAAGCAAAGTGAGAAAAAGAAAACTGCCAAGTATCTTGTTTCTCCCATTACATGCTAACTACATAGTTGGTAGTTTTTAAACACACCCAGAAGCACTCATGGGAGAGTCACTCACCTTTCACAAACAGAAGGATAAGAAAACTAAGGCTCAGCTTCTCGGTATACTCAGGCTTCTAAATTCTTCATTTCTTATTTCTTAAAGCACCAAATACACAGAAACTGAGAGAGTTTCAACTGACAATAACCCTCTAGCTCATCCTGTTTTAACACCAGCACCCTGATGTCCCGATCCTGCCCAGAATTTTGCATACACATACTTAAGTTAACACATTCACACTGAAGAACAAATCCACGCATACACATGGTACTTCACAGGAGCCAAAATGTGGTATTTCTTGCAGTCTGATTTGTGGGAGGCAATTCTCAGAGTTGCTTATCTTTTGCTTTCTATATTTTCCACTAGGACACAGCGTAGTTAGAAATTTCATTCCAACTGTCATAGTGTTTCCACCCTCTCCCCCCCCCAACTGAGCCAGAAGAAAAAAACTCCCAGGATTTCAGTATGTTTGAACATCTCTTATAAAGTTACCTCCCTAACTCACTGAGGGCTGAGACTCCAAGCTCAGTAAAACAAAGTAATTCCTCCCCAACACTTAAAACTACTGAGTTCATTAATTACTTAATGAATTTTGTGCTTTTCTGCCACCCAGCTGCAAGCTTCAGCCTATTTTCTGAGTATCAGCTTTCTCCGCGATCTTTATTACCAGGTTTTGTGCACAGAGAATTCATGTGTTTTGTGTTGCAAGCCAGATTTCTTCAGAGCAGGAAAGAAAGAAATTGATGCAATAGCGCTATTAAAACTTTTCATATGTTAAGTAAAACCTATAGCGCCAATCCCAGAAGTTGCTAAGTCATATTACACTAGAGTACGAAATTGCACAAAAATATATGGGAAATGGAAAATTCTTGATCTAATATACTTTTGTTTTACATATAAACAGGTACCCAACATTTTCCTACAGAACTTGAGCGCAGTAAATCAGAATTGCCTGAACAATCATACTGTAACTTCTTTGTTACAGGTAATTCTACAGGAGAAGAAAATAATTTAACTGGCCTGTAAATTCTTTTGGATGAATTATCAGAGGGTATTTGGATATTCAAAATGACACAGCTTTTAGAAACCTAATTCTCAAGGAATAAGAAGTTAATCCTCTGAAAAATCAGGCTGCCTTGGATGTCAGTGCAGATAATCTGAAGCAATCATTTGAACTGTGCTTACTTTTAAACCATTATTTTAAAAACTAGAAGGGAGAGAACTGACTACGAGATCATCTGCTTTGCTGACCTCCAGCTGCTGCTGTCAGTACAGATGTTGGGGAGAGGAGGCATGCATTTGACACATGAGCAATCCATTCTCTTAATTCACTACAAATCTGATCAACAGCTACTACTAACAGTGGTCACCAATACGTGCTCAGATGTCTGAGTGTTCAGTGATGAGCTCAGAGATGACTTCAGTATCTTTCTAAAAAGAAAACAAACTTCTATTACATGGGCATAGTTTCAAGTTTATGTTTTACCAGTCAAAAACATGTAAGATTAAAATGCTTGGAATTAAGTGAACTGGCCAGATCCAGAGTCACTGGCGTTACTTCCTACAAAAGCTCAGTTTGTTTTGTCTCAGGCTTCTTGGTTGCAAGATTTTCAAGAATAGAACTATCATTTATCTCTTTGGTTTATACTGTTGAAATCTTAGAAATGATAATAAAAAGCAAAATGTAAGGCTGCCAGGCTTACTACACAATATCTACATCACATGGATCCCTCAAGCATCACTTAAATCCTCCACTTCTACTCCACAAAAGGTTGGAGTGAAAGTAGTTAGCAAATAGCAGTGATATTGGAAAGCATCTTCATTTCAGGAAACAGCTTTACAGTAAACGCAGACAGAGTCAGGAACAGGAAGAAAAAAGCATTGGCACCATCTAATTTCTATGTCACCAAGCCTTCAACTACCCTGTAGAGAATGAGGAAATTTCTTCATTCTAGGAGGAAGACGAGAAGAGGGCAAACAGCATTGAGGAACAAAGGAAATGGTTTTCAAGAGCAATCACGTAAGCAGAGCAAGCAACTAGTAAATAGCTACAGAACTGCAAGAGAAAAATGAGATTGAATCACTGCCCCAGGTAGAATGACTACTGTCCTGTCTTCTTCTATTGGCATCCCATGTCCAAAGGTAAGCCAGATATCCTGCTCTTCTTGCTTGTAAAGGGGGAACAACTAGGGATGCTATACATTATTTCTCCACAACGTTTCTCCACAATGGAGAAGACTAACCTTCTTTTCTCCTTCCCCTTAACCCCCTGAATTTTTATTTGTTTTAAAGAAAAAGTGATCCCAGCATTCACATTTCTGCAGTGTTCAAATTAGTACCACAGATTTTTTTAAAAATTATTTCCTGATTATAAAACGTTTCTTTAAAACAATTAATGATTTAAATAACTGTTCTATTTGGCATCCAAGAATATGGTATTAAATAAAGAACAGAACAAAACACAACTAGACAAAATACACAGCATTACAGCATGATAGACAGTCTTCTAAGAACCTACAATGAAAAAATCGATTTGAAAAAAGGAATAGACTGACAGAAGCTTTCATCGGTAATCCAACTTCCATAGTCTAGTGAAAGGAAATGTCTCATGGTACTTTTAGTGAAACTATTAAGACAGACCTTGTTCTTGATCGCTCTGTTCCTCTACCAGTCCTGATGGGAAATGTTTGAACTAAATGAGGGAACAGATTCCTCAACTACTCAAACCCCATGTGGAAATAGAGAGAAAAGCAGCTAATAAGACAGCTTCAGACATACATTCAAGCTCTTTTCCCATCGCTTGCCTGTAATGCTTCAATATACGTATTTTCCTAATGCTACCTTTTATGGTTAACAGTTGAGTTACCCACAAGCTGTCATTGTGGGAACTGAACTCTGTTTTCACTTATCACATTCTAGAAAGTAGATCAGCACAGCACAAATAATCCAGCATTAACTTGTCATGCATAGGAGTAGTTCTGGGGCAGAGTGGTGCTCTAGGATTGCAGCAAAAGTAAAGCTTATATGCCACTGTCAACCATAGCCCTAATTTCCATGTTCTGAATGCTTTACACTGTGATGATGTATTCACCTCTGCAAAAGCCTTCAACTTGCTTACAACAACAGCGTGACAAGCTCATGCATTATATATATAGATGAAGCAGAAACATATTACAAGCTCTACAGGTAGGAAGACAGGGCTTATCAAATCCTCAGTAACTCAAAGCAAAACCTCAGGAAATTTATGATAGAACAAAACCATTCCTCCAGCTTCTGCATCAGATTGATTTCAGTACACATCAAAATGCATCACGGGCATTTTAAGCTCAAGGAGTTAGAAATTTGTTTTTCCTAGGTATGAGCCCTGGAAGTATCTTAATTCCACAGAAATTGTTTCAGTGAACATTCTCACTATGGAAACAGCTAGCATTCAGCTTTAACCATTTTGCTTATGAAGGGTCCTGGAAGGACCTGGAAAAATCTTCACTTGATCCATCCAATCTTGAATTCTTTTTATTTTTCAAAAGAATGTCACTATCCTCATTTCCACAAACAGAAATTACTTCACATTTCTTTACAGTACAACATAATATACCATTTTAATTTTCTTTTGACATCTCAGGAGGAAGGACGCAGACTCCACTGTGGAGTCACCAACTGCAAGTGTCACTTCCTCTATCTTTGTTGATTTTCTCTTGACTAGTTGCTTGTCTGCTAACAGGCAGACTATCATAGAATCACTGGATATGCTTCTTTCCAAGGGCAAAACATCAAGTTGTTAATGATTACCTCTCAGAAATCTAGCACCTTCAGACGTATCCCTCAATTCAACTACAGATATCCTGTACAAGGTGTTCAGATGTTCTGTATTCCCCAGTCTCATCATATCATTGAATTATAGATTTCTTAGAGTAGGAAGAGACCTTTAAAGGTCATCTAGTCCAAATCTCCCGCAATGAACAGGGACATCTGCAGATAGATCAGGTTGTCCATGGCCTAATCCAGCCTCGCCTTGAAAGTTTCAAGGGACAGGGCATCCACCACATCTCTGGGCAAGCTGTTCCAGTGCCTCACCACCCTCACTGTAAAAGACTTCTTCCTTATATCCAACCTAAATCTAACCTCTTTGAGCTTGAAGCCATTTCCCCTTATTCTATCACCACAAACCCTGCTAAAGTGTCTGTCCTCTTCTTTTTGTAGTTCCACTTTAGATACTGAAAGGCTGCGATTAGGTCACCTCAGAACCTTCCCTTCTTCAGGCTGAACAGCTCTAGCTCTTTCAGCCTGTTCTCCTAGGAGAGGTGTTCCATCCCACAGAATCATTTTTGTGGCCCTCCTCTGGATGCTCTTCAACCGATCTATGTCTCTCCTGTACTGAGGACTCCGCATCCGGTTTGGTACTCCAGGTGAGGCCTCACCAGCACAGAGCAGAGGGGCAGGATCACCTCCCTCAACCTGCTGGCCACGCTCCTTTTGATGCAGCCCAAGATACAGTTGGCTTTCTGGGCTGTGAGGGCACATTTCTGGCTCATATCCAGCTTGCCATCCAAATAGTACCTCCAGGTTTTTTTCAGCAGGGCTGCTCTAATTCCTTTTATCCCTCAGCTCGTATTGGTAGTTAGGGTTGCCTTGACCCAGGTGCAAGATCTTGCTTTTGAATTTGGTGAGCCTCATGAGGTTCACCTGGGCCCACTTCTCAAGCTTCTCTAGGATGGCATCTCATCCCACTGCTGTGTCAACTGCAAACCACAGCTTGGTGTCATCAGCAAACTTGCTGAGGGTGCACTTGACCCCACAGTCAATATCAGTGATGCAGATATTAAAGAGTATTGGTCCCAGCGCTGACTCCTGTGGGATGCCAATTGTCACTGATCTCCATGCAGACATAGAGCCATTGACCACCACTCTCTGGACTCAATCCTGCAGCCAGTTCTTCATCCATTGAACAGTCCACCCATCAAGTCCATGTCTTTCCAGTTTGCAGAGAAGGATGCTGTGGGGTACCGTGTCAAAAGACTTTGAATTGCTACGATGAAAACCTACCTCTGCAAATTTCACATACATAGCACCCTCACAGTCCTCAGCAAGGTAAAGGGACACAGATATAACAAAAAAACCTTTCCTTTCCCAAGTACAAAAATGACGCTGCTTAGGGTAAATATTTCTTCTTTTTAATTTTTTTTATCCCCCTCCACAAACATCAGTTGTCAATGGGGAAAAAAAGAACCCCTAGCTATTTTTCAGACACTTTCTCCACTTTGGAGACCTTGCTGGATTTTTGCTGATGACTTCATGTGCTGACACTGTTATCATCTTTCGCCTCTTGAACTCACATGTTGCTAGGTGTTTACTTCCACACGCTGTCCCCTTCTTTGAGTAATGCAGATTGCTTCTCCTGTGTTTGTTTCTCCCACCACTACTTCAGCCACTGTTTGTGTACAGCTGTTTTGGGTCCTTTATTTAGCATAGCTTACAACCTCCATTACTAATTTAGCTCCCATGCAGATGTTTAAAACACAAACATAGCCCAACCACATCTCTTTAGTGTCTCATTGTAGTTAGTACACTTGCTGTCCTTCTGTAATCTCTGGCATACTTCCCTCACTTCTGTTCATTGCACTTAATAAATAATATAGGAAAAAGCATACTATTATTGGATTCTCTTCTGCTTGGATGATTAAGTAGGGTTAATTTTTTTTCCTGCAGGAAAATTTGAAACTGAGTCCTCAAAGCATAGCTAAGCATACCGCTTGCCACTTGTTTTGGCTCCTCCTTGGGTGATTTGGTAAACGTGCAACCTAAGTGAAGCTCTTGGACAAGGTTTCACCAGGTAGTTTCTTCTGTTAAACCCAAACAGAACCATAATAGAACTATTTCCTTGTGGAATTATGCATCAAAATGTAATTTAATGGGGAACAAGTTAATTGAAACATAAGTTCTGAATGCTCAATAAAGGTACAGAAAAATTAAGCCACCACAGTGGACAATGCAGCTTCTGAAGTTCTCAAGTAGGGACCATTCCTTGTGATGTAGCTACTATATATACAGACAGGCAAAATCGTATGGTTTTAAATTCTTTTCTCTGCCTTCTCTCAAATACTCTATAGCACATTTGTTTTGATAAAACTAGAATTTTATCTTTCTTTCTCAGAGGATCAAAGAAATGAAACCAATGATGGGGGTTGGACTCAATGATCTCCAGAGGTCCCTTCCAACTCCTATGATTCTATAATCTCATTTAGAATCTAATTTCAAGGCTACATTGTAGTTTGTGGAACAGTATGTCTTACAAATTAAACATTGAGAAATTGCTTTCCCAGCAACATACTGCATAATGCAAGACTCAGAAATTTACTATGTTTTTCAGAAGTCTTAGCATACTGTACTTGTCTATTCACACTGTACTGAATTCTCCTTTTTAGAAAAGGATCCTACATGCTCTGTGTTAACAAAGATGACATTTACAAGTCTTACCATGAGCCTTTCTTTTCCTTAACTAATTTTGTCA
This sequence comes from Numida meleagris, assembly GCF_002078875.1. Lineage (NCBI taxonomy): Eukaryota > Metazoa > Chordata > Aves > Galliformes > Numididae > Numida > Numida meleagris. Next base: position 40,484,274 of record NC_034412.1, read on the forward strand.
TGGTAGGAGTATGTCACTTATTTATGGCATGCATTTGGGTGGATTGTGGGGTTTTGATTGCCAACTTGAGGAACTTTTGTTGTTGGACTTCTTGGCCAATTCTCTGATCATTTAATCGTGGATCAGACTTAGTAACACCAAAAAGCCCAGTGGAATGCATGTTAGAAGTATCTATTTTAGGGCAGTTCTAATTAATCACAAGTTAGTCAGCTTAAATTGAGAATCTTAATTACAGGTCATTCAAATTTCCATGAATATCTTAATTTTTAATTCTAAAGTGACTTATATTATCTGCAGAGAAGGAAACAGAGCAAGTAGCTGTTGCCCTCTAAAACACAGATAGACAAAGAGTAGTTTAAGTTTCCTTTTTAATTGGAAATAAAATTTCTAGAGTTATGTGCAAGTAAAGCTTCACTGAATTACTTTCTCCTCTGTCAATGACAGGCTTCCATTACAGAGAGCACAATGCCTGCAGTGGTTGACAGGGTACATTATTTCACTTTTTCAAGAAAACACTGCTTCTCCCATTTCATAGAGTTTAAATTTAGAGTAAGAACATCACATCTAAAGGCAGTCTTCCCTACACTCACATCTGAGAATGGAGTAAAATAACCAGGACAAGCCTACATTAGCTCTTATGTTCTAGGTTTTGGAGAACTTATTTTTGTCTGTTTTTCCACAGAGATCTCTCTGCAGAGAAGAGAAAAACTCTCAAGGAGTGTGTCAAGTTTGCCACAAAAAAGGGTCTAATTCCTGCCTATGTTTTCTTCATGAAATTTTTGGGAAGTTGGAGTTATTTTTAGGATTAGCATCCATACTAGTTTTTCCTCTGAAGAGTAACAGAATAACAACATAACTCCAACCATCTTAGCTACAGCACAGCAAACGGGAAACAGCTTCAGAAACTCAAAACCCCTAAAATCTAGCTGTTCTCCTACCACATTTTCTAGGGAATACTTGAGCAGACCTTCAGGTGGTCCAAAATAAGGATCAGTGAAGATCAGTAGACAAATCACAGGCAGTCACATGGTACTCTGGCAAAATAATGAGACACTTACAGAGGACATTTGAGAACCACTCCACACAGGTCTTAAAGCTACTCTCACAGGGGAGAAGAGTAAATCTCCAACTGACTGCATGGATAAAAGATGCAGGCCACCACTACATACAACTGAAAATCCTAGGCCCAAAGGGAAACCGAATCACAAGCAATGAAACACATAGCCCCGTTATGAGACAATCTTGTCAGACAAGATTGCTTCTTCTGCACAGAAATTAAAAACTAGCAGACTACAGAGGCACAATGTAATTAATATATTTAGATTTTAATGAAGCGGACAGTTTTGTACCTCAAATTTTTCATTTAAAAAAGTAATTGAAATTCTTTGAATAAAAACAAGGTCTTCTGAATCAAAACTGAAAGCCTGAAAAGAAAGAATACTAATAAATAACAGTGTTTCAATTTGAAGGAAGATGCCTCACACCAGTTACTGGAGAGATTTTTAAAAATCATGATCTATGGCAGAAGAGGCGGTGTACCGTTCACAAGTTTAGAAGTGGTAACGAAGAGGAAGGGATTCTGAATACTCAACAGATTATGAACACAAACATCTGGAAGCTGAATCCCAAGAGCAAAAACTGCAGAACTTATCACAGCAGTCCTATTTGTATTTCATCAAGTCACTTAAAAAAACAACCTATGCATAGCACTTGTTAGTAGGAGACCTTGAAATCATGATCCGTGTATAATTGTTCCAAATTACAGCTCATAGATGCTACTTCTCCCCTTCACTTCAGGCTGTTAAGTCCAAAACCTAGCAACAGTTTAAAGGTTATTGCAATTAAATATCTCAGTAATTTTCACTACAAAATAAGTACCCACCAGATGCCTGTATATACCCCCAATGGTAAATTCCCTTCCCTATCAAAGTTTCCAGCACCACCTGTGATAATTATGTCCATAAAGACTCTGTTAAGTTTAAACTGTTTTTAAAAAAATTGTTTCAAATGAAGATCATTTCCAAATTTTTGCACCAGAGTATTCCTGAGAAAGAGATGTGGAGTTAGTCTTGGACTATATGGTACTTCATGAAAAAATTCTTAGGTAAAAAATAACTGAAGATAAAATAACTAAAAGTAACGAAAGGCTTGTCATGCAAAAAAATAGCCACTACTATTTTTTTTTTTTAATCTCATTGGTGCACAGAAAGTAGAGATTTCAAGACAGTCTTTATGACCCCTCACTTTAAAAGCATCCAGGAAAGGGTGTTATGACATGAATCCATCACAAAATATTCCAGAACACTCATAAATATAATTCTTATAACCATTCCAATTGCATTCACTATTCCTTTTATTTACATTCTATTACCATACATATGAAAAACTACTGCAAATACACATGCAGAAATCTATTAGCCAGAGTATTTGCACAGTCCTTTCCTTTCTTAAGAAAAGGCTTTGTAAGCTTGGAGGATAGCCAAACCAAAACAAGTGGTTAAATGTATAGTACAAATTACAAACTGAAAATATTTAAGGCAGAAATCAACAGGCTGGAACAGCCAAATAATTTTGAATAATGGACAAACTCATGAAATATGAAGTTTGTTCATACACCATTTGTGGACACAGAGCTGAAATTTCCTTTTTTTTCCTGCATAACAAAGTTTTGAACTACGCATCAGAAGATGTATTATAGGAAAAAAAAGTTCTCTAGCAGGACCAAGATGGATGGATTATCCTCTTTTTTTCAAGTTTCTTCTGATTATTCAGACTATGGCAACAGAACACATCTCTATGGAATAAGTTACAGAAAAGTGTAGGATTTCTCCTTCTCACCTATTTTATTACAATGTCAATATTTTTCAGTAAGAACAAAAAAAAAAAAATAACAGAAAGCCTGTAGGCTATAAACTGAAAACATAAAAATCACAAATGCCACAACCAAAACCAGGCAAAATTTTCTTACAGAACATTTAGTTAAGCTGTGGAACTCCTTTCTGTAGGACACTGTAGTTGCAGAGGGTTAAATATATGCAAACAAGCACTGGACAAATCAAGGAGTATTGCATAGAAACATACTGCCTTCCATACAGCACTTCTGAGCGTGAAAGCCTCTCAGTAGCAAATCCCTGCTGGCAAAGGGGGAATATTGTGGAGGGACACTATGCCCTCCATGTCCTGCATCTTTAACTCCTGCCCCCAGTAATGAATGTTCATTGTTGTAATTTTCAGGAATTTCTTGGGTGTATATAATTATAAGTTAAATTATTTGCTCTTCTAGAGCAACAGCATGGTACTGCCTACTTACTTTGAAACATTTCTATTGTTAGGAAATGTTATTTTAGACAGAAGCGTTTCTCAAGTTGTTACCATATCTTCAATCAATATATACATTCACTCTGAGCTGGTTCATCAAGGCCAAAAAGCTAGAACAAAAATATCCCATAGCTGCAGAATAGTTCCTAAACAAACTACAACTGGTACTCTTATACTCTCATTCTTTATCTCAGGCTCAAATAAGGCTATAACAGCACACATTAATGGAAGATCTAGCATTTGATATAGATTTAATTCAAATATTTTAAATCAGTCAACACTGTGCAGAAGTCCTGAAAACCCAATATCCTTTTCCTTTCTAAACCCACAAAGCCTTTAACACTTCAAAGATTTCAGTAACTTATAATTTCAACAAGCACAAAAAAACCAATTTAAATCTGACGCTGCAGGCATAGTTCAGCTCTGAACCCTCTGAAGAATACCAAGAGATGCATTTCTGTGTTTGAACACATCAGCATCACATCTGAATTCAGCATTGTTCTGTGACACTCTGCCACGTCTTTGTATTAAAAGCTTTTAACTAGAAGCATTGTTCAAAGAGACTGCTGCTAAGCTTTGTTTTCTTGTTACTGTAAGCAACCTAATCTTCAAAAAGCTGAAGACAGACAGTCATGACCCAAATAAAATTTTCGTTATTTTAAATTTGCAAGGACAAGTGATTCACAAGGGTTGGGCTGTGCATGAGGAGACAGTTGGTATCAAGATTTATTTCAACATTCAGAAACCATTGACAGCACAGTCTCTAAAATGCTGTAGAAGTGCTTGCAAATTTGAACTAATGCAAATAGTTATTGTGGAGAAACTTGACACTGATTGCCGAACTCCAGCATTCAAAACCAGCAATGTGTCCCTCTGGGATGGGCCTCTAAATTTACCTCTTTTCACCTCATGAGCTCCAGCATCCCACAGTGATTATCCAAGGTTATTCTGAACTCTCAGGTGGAGGAAAAGATCTGCAACAGTTTTCAGCATGGAAAAGCTTATTGATCCTTAGGCTGATGATAAAGCCCTAGAAGGCTTATGAGAGCATCCTTTAAACTCTGTCTGTAGGTGCCTGAATTGATACTGAGGTAGTGAATCTATGCTCACATACATGTCTACAGCCAGACATCTGGGTAGCTCACGTTCCAACCTGTAACATCAGCATTACTAATGGACTAAGTACTAATTGCATCATTCTGCCTCCCAAACGCCAAGGGAATTTCAAGCTTCCTGCCTCAGATTTCCAGCAGACTAGTAGCATTCATTCTAAAGATAAGTCAAATTTGGCTTTTAAGTACTTTGAAATGATCTGCAAGCTCTTTAGAGTTTAAGAGCAGATAATTTCTGTCAATATAGATATTTGACTCTCCTAGTCTAATAGATTACTATTCTGTTACTTCTTTTTCCAGGTAAAAAGAAAAAACTCCTAACAAAATAAAAACAACAGTATGCATACGAGGTCTGGAGTACTGTATTTTTTCCATCCATCCAAATTATACACTCCTCAAGATAGTTTCAGACAACAGCACAGAAGTTTTCACCCAGAGATTAATAAAGTCATGTTGTATTCCACTCACTAACTTCTACTTAGTTTGTAATAGCTTTGAGGGAAGTGTTATGGGTGCTCAACAGTCAATCTCTTAAGACTGGGGAGGTGTTTTTGGTGAGTCTGCTCTAGTGTTAAAGGCACAGAAAGAGAAGCATCAGCATGATTAAATTCAAGCCAACACTGCCCTGAGCACAGCCCTCCCTCAGTGCCACCCATGGAGATATAAGGCATTCTCTGCCCCAGCCATGCAAGAAACAGTGATTAATTCTCCGCAAGGATACATGCTGAAGCTACTGCAATGAATGCTGAGAGATTGACTAGCATCTCATGGTGTGCACTGTCTTCTAGAATGGAGTTGGACCACCCACGCAAACCCTGTTGTTATTGCAGCATATTTATCACATTTAGATTGAACAAAACAAGTCACAAGTAACTGTTGCCAATTCAGGCTGACTACTACTTATTAACTGTATCTCCAAGTATTAACTGGCACTGAACACTCGTTTCAGATTTTCAGCTCTGATCTAAAACAGAGCTAGACACATGTGGGACTTAAGCCAGTCCTGTCTAAATTATGTGACACAGAATAAATTGTCAAGAAAAACATACATGGAACAATACTGCTATCATAGTTCATTCTACTGCATGTGAGTCCAGGTAGGAAACACTTCAAATACAGACAGCCCAAGGAAACAAAACCATCTATGTTCCCTTTGCACCAAAACCCTTTTCTTTCTATTCACGGACATGTGGTAAAGGACAAAAGCTAGAATATACAATATTTACCATCCTGTCTTCTCAAAATAACTGTTCAAGCTCTATCTGGTAGGCTCAGCACGTATCCAAGATCTCCATCACTGTGCAAAAAATTGTCTGCTTCTCTGGCAGTTTGATGCAGCTATGGTAGTTTATTCCATTACTAACAATATGGTGCCGAAGATGCAAACTGCATGAGCTGGGAAAAAAAAAGAGAAAGGAGGAAGGAAAAGCAGAAAAAAAGATAGGGAAGTACTAAGTTATCACTTACTACAGAACTCAAAAGTTTATGTACAGAGGAGGAAATATGCTAGTAAGAGAAAATATGTTGAAAGGCAGTGTATGCTGTCACTGATTGTGGCACATGGGATAGACTAAATGGATATTGATACAGTAGTACTTCAGGAAAGCAAACTTCATGGTCTGGATGATATGTATAATGGAATTACATCTGTTTTTTTTTTTTTCTTTTTATTGTGGAGCAGTTGTATGGAGTGCTTGACTGAACATTATTTCATACATTCACAGTTAAAGAACAAAACAGTTCCTCTGACAAGAGCATCCTACTCCCCAGCTCCTGTGCATCCTAATCTTGTTACTAGTAGCACAATTACATCACTACTGATGATCAAGAAGTGGAGCGTAAGTACTCAAAGGCCAGAGTGATCCTGAATAGAAAGCAAACACAAAGTGAACAGAACAGAAGTGTTTTAGGCTTGGCTGAAAGCATTGTTCTACTTTAACTTCTCCCATTTTCCCCTTCTAAACTCACTCTCAAGGACTGTCAATCCATGCTGAAGTGGCTGAGAAAACAATGAGATAAAACTGTCCAAGGGAGTGAATAAAACTAAAGCGCAACCTTTGCTCAGCTGCCACCATACCAGCCTTGCCTTTTTACCTCTAATAAATCGTTGTTACAAATCTTCCCAACCTTCCAGACATACCACATCTGTGCTATTTGGATAGGATCTATGTATTGCTTGATGTCTCTGGAACACAGCACCTGCTCAGATGATTAATGCTGACTCCAACAGTCAAGTGCAGAGGAAGACAAAACATGCTAAGGAAGAACAAAGGCCAACAAAATATTCCCATGTGTAATATTTCTAACATTAAAAGTGACATCTCATTTATTTCCAGCTTCTAGAAACTTATTTCTAGTCAATATTCAATGAAACTTAGTGGTCAAAATTATTAATAGAAATCTGAACATCTGTGATCCACGGCACACATTTCTCTAACAGTAGGAGCTAAGCAGAAATGTGTCACAACTGTTCTGAACACAGAGCCCAGAAAAATCAGCAAGAACTCCATATGGAAACATCCCAAGGACATAAGTGGTTTAACAAAACTATGCAGTCAGTATAGTCAATCTACTTGGAGACATGACCGAAAGCATACTATTGTGCAGAATATGCCATCAGTTACTCATAAAGGTATACTTGCACTTCAGGTTTTATATTATCAGTACGCTGATCCCCTTTTGCTCATTTTTCCCCTTACTTCACAAGCAACTCCATTTTTGTCAGTACAGTTTATCTGCTCACCAAAGCGCTACTGAAGAACAGAAGAGTGGTACCCTTACTTCTGCTTTTTATGTTATTATATTGCACAAATTGATCTTGTCTAGCATACTCAGACAAAGCTGATAACAAGCAGCACACAGTCACGCATGAGCACATGCTTCCAGTGAAAGTTTTCTTTATACTGCATTACCCGCTGGCAAGCATGTGCCCCAAGTCTCCCCTCGTGCTTCTCCACTGAGTATGCTGTGTTGGACTGTTCTCTAGCCTTTTGAGCTTGGACTAAAATAACTTGTGCTTCTCAAGCTGCACAGTTCAATTCAAGCATCAGTCAAACAAGGAGCATTGGTCGGTCTCCCTCACCCTTAAGTTTAGCTTACAATCTATCAGAAGAACTTCCAAACTCCTATTCTGTTATTACTCATCCCAAAACAAGTAAGAAAACTTCAAGGAGCGCCTTACTGGTAGGAAGAAATCTCCTCCTACACAAAGGGAAATCAAATGTCTACACTTCTTGCCCCCCAGACAGATGGGTGATTCGAAGGGCAGACCACAATGTCTTGGGATGAGCCAGGCAAATCCCTTCCTCCTCCGCCTCAGAAGTTTAAACACTGTCATACAGACTTGTTTACATTCACCTAAGCAATTTGAATACTTTCAAAACAAAGGAAAAGTTCTCTTTCTCTCAAAAAACAACAGCAAAAGAGAACCAAGAAAGTAACAGCAACAAAACCCCATTAAAAACTAGTTCAGTATTGAAAAAGCAGAAGACTTGAAATACTATCATTCTGCAGACAGCTCTGATAAGATTCTAATGTCAAGAAAGCCTTTCAAAGAACATCCATACCTATGATCAGCCTTTGGGTATATCTACATCTATTTTCTAAAATGACAGTAAGTTCTGACATAGGATGCATGTTACAGCCTATAAACTTCACATGACACCTAACATCAGGATTATTTTCCTCTGTAAAATATATGAGCTAAATGATTTCAATACATACGCTTGCAAAGCTTACCAGAGACCAGAAACTAAGATGCTACATTAGCTTTAAGCACTCAGCTACTGTTAATACTGTTACAAGACCAGGCTTCTTTTTGCCCACACTGCCTCTGAATAACTTCAGCTGACTACACCTGTTCAGAGCTTTTAAATTAAAAGCCCCCTCAGATCTACAAGCAGGCATAGCTTAAAATGTCAATTACTTTAGAAGCCTCCAGGTCTAAAATCCTGATCTTTTGACAGCTGAGCACCAGCTACTGCCAAAGAGCAAAGTGGAGCTGATTGTGGTGTTTAATGCAGTGGTAACACACATTTCAGAGCTGCCGGAAGAAGCAGCACCAGAGTTAAAGAGGAAACTTTACCTGCTGACTAACTTTGTTCTCCTTTCACTGACACTATTATAATCCATTTACAATAATGCAGTTACATACCTGGCTTGGTAGTAACTACCACAAAGAACACACTACCAGGTTAACAAGATCTATCAGCAGAAACAAGGTGCGTCAGCAGCTTTCAACACCATTTTGTCAACAGATGCTGCCAGAACAGGCTTAGCCATTGAATCATAGAATCCCTAGAGTTGGAAAGGAACTTTAAAGGTCACCTCCGCATCTCCTGCAATGAACAGGGACATCCACAGATAGATCAACTTCCTCCAAGCTTGGTCCAGCCTCACCTTGAAAGTCTCCAAGGTGAAAGCTTCCACCACATCTCTAGGGACCTGTTCCAGTGCCTCACCTCTCTCACTGTAAAAGACTTTTCCCTTATATCCAATATACATCTGTCCTTCAAGCTGGTAACCACTTTGCCTCATCCTGTCACCACAGATCCTGGCAAAGACTCTGTCTCCTTCCTTCTTGTAACTCCACTATACATACAGAAAGGCTGCTATCAAGTCACCTCAGAACCTTCCCTTCTTCAGGCTGAACAGCCCTAGCTCTTTCAGCCTGTCCTCCTAGGAGAGGTGTTCCATCCCACAGAATCATTTTTGTGGCCCTCCTCTGGATGCTCTTCAACCGATCTATGTCTCTCCTGTACTGAGGACTCCGCATCCGGATGTGGTACTCCAGGTGAGGCCTCACCAGCACAGAGCAGAGGGGCAGGATCACCTCCCTCAACCTGCTGGCCACTCTTTTGATGCAGTCCAGGATACCGTTGGCTTTCTGGGCTGTGAGGGCACATTTCTGGCTCATATCCAGCTTGCCATCCACCAGTACCAAATAGTACCAGTGCCAGCAACCCCTTCAGAACCATCTGTCCCGGCCAAAACAGCTACATTCTTTTCTAGTAAATTTTAAATCCATAATGTTCCCAGGCACAGAAAAACTTCAAGTAACTGTGCGTTTACAGCAGTCTGAGCTAGCAGAGTGCAGTAGCTTGGAGGCAATTACCATCGCTTCATGTATCTTGCCTAGCTACATTCACCTACATAAGTATGATCTATAGGTCCCCATGTTCTCTCCTCATGGCTGCAAAAACAACATGAACTGTCAAGTTTGATTCCCCTCCAAGAGGCCAGTGAAGGACTCCGTGTAGCTGTTGCACTTCCCATGGTGTACCACACATGAAATCTAGAGGAATAAAACTGAGCTAAGGAACAAAGGATTTGGGAAGAGAGAAACAAACAAATCAACTACCCTTGCTTGAATATCAACATGTTTACCACTCCAAGAAGATTCCAGAGCTACTCCTACATTTTGCTTTTTATAATAGTTTCATTAACTCTTCCCTTATTTCTCTCTTTTGAACAGCAAGCATTTTCAGAATTCCTTCCAGCTGCTAGTGCAATGGGGAACTTCATATTTAATTTTAGGAAAAACGTCTTCTCTTAAAGAGTTTTCAAGTGTTGGAACAGGCTGCCCAGGGAAGTGTCAGAGTCACCATTCCTGGAGATACTCAAGAAATTATGTGTTGATGTGGCATTGAGGGACATGTTTTAGTGGGCATGGGGGTAACTGGCTGACAGTTGGACTTGATAACCTTAGAGGTCTTTCCCAACCTTACGATTCTATGACTATAAAGCACACATCTGAAATAAAACTCAGGGAAAAATCTGCAAAGAGAACTGAGACTTAAAAACCTTATTTCATAAATGCATAGATGGTGTGTAGGAGGTGGAGAAAGCATTACTAAATCTGTTACCTTTCCTGTGAATTATGAGCACATCACTCCTTCCAAAAATAGGCTGAAGGAAACATTGTGCTGATGACCATGAAAAGCAAGCTCACCACACTCAGACAGCAGGTCAGCTGTATTCAAACATAAACCCTCCTTCAAAGCTACTAAAATAGTTTTTTTTTTTAAGAAGAAAAAATACACAAAATATATATGAAATATTGATGTTTGGAAAACATCATCCTCACTTCTGAAATCTGTACTTTAAATTCAAAGCTAGCAAGATGAACCAACTGGCACAAAGCAAAACTTCCAGCAGAAGTTTCCAATTTCTGCCTGATGGTCTTGCAGCCCTGTGCTACAGTCTACCAAAACAGCCAGCACCTCCTTCTCTTTCCCTTTACCTGTATAAACATACATTCTCATAATGGGGCTGAACACAGTCTGCTTCCACCCAGCACCAAACACAGAAAAAGGACTTCAGATTAATTTTTAAAAACTTTGTGGGGATGAGGAGGAGGGTAAATCTTTCTTCAATCTGAGCATCAGCATGAAACACTTGTATTTACATAAACTTTCTAGTGACTTGTCTCTTGACCTGTTCAAATACTGTCCTCCAGAGAGGAAGTGAATTCAGCCTTCAGCGCTGTTTGATCTCTGATCTTTCTCTACAAAAACATTTACATACAGTATGTCTATCTGAACTCTGATGGTTATACCTGGAGGAACTTGTAAGATGAAGTATCACATGCACAAAATTGTGACCCAATCATTAAACCTGATACAATCAGGAATGTGGAAAGAAGCAGTTGTTGAAATAAATGACACAAAGCATTACTGAAGTCAGATCAGAGTTAAACAAGCATCTTCAAATGTAATTCTTACATGGCTAAGATACACTGGGTGTTAAATTGGAAATTGAAATGTTTGATGCCCCAGTACAATGTTGTTATTTTTAATTGCCACAAGTATATTAAACAGAATGTAAGTCGTTCATGTGCACATTATCATTTATGAACTGCAAAGAGATGTACATTTGAGAAGGCCATGACTCTTCAGAGACACTGAAGATCTTGGTTCAAGTCAACACTCAAAATCTATTTCTATCAAACTGGGGGTTTGGTCAGTTGTAGTGACTACATACATGCTTAGAATTAAATTACATAGTTCAGCACCTTTGAAGCATCAGCAGTGCATAAATCATCTGCTTGATTATAAACATGAGAGGAACAAACAGGAACTGGTTAGAAGCAATCAGAAGCCAGTTCTCAATACTGTAAGTGCTAGTGACTTTTTAAAACTCCCTGACTCTTTTCTAAATGCTCAAAGTTTAAGGTAAAAAAGCTCCAGATCTTAAAAGATCTGGAGTCCAGTTGTTCAGATGCAAAATACTCTCAGGGTATTTTGCATCTCTACATGTTACAGACTGCTCCTCTTCTTGCTTGGGGTTGATCTACTGAGCAAGGCAAGGGAAGTTCTTTACTAGCTGAGCATGAGTTGACAAAGCATAAACAAACAGCTCTGAAAGTGAACACCAAAAGTTTGGAGGGCAATCAATAATACATCTCAGAAGCTATATTATCTCTGCCTGCTTCACCCTTGCAAAAATTAGTGTTTCTGGACGACAACTTCAACAGCTTATACCTCCAGTTTCCGCATAGGGAATATTTTGCATTAGACCACTGACAAAGAAAGGTCTGAAGTCTACCTTTTCTGACCAGTTTCTGAGATGTTCAATGTAGCTTTCTCCAGTAACAAGTTTTAGTCCATAGATACATCATGGAAGTTGTAAAAGCCAATGTTTTGAGACAAGATCTTAAAGCTGAAAGCAAATAGTTTGAGACGGGTACTTTAAAACTGCTATCAATGATCCTTACACAGGCCATTTAGCTTCCTTCAAGGGACAGATTTAACACTGCTGAAAGCAAATGCGAGCCAGATGTTAATGCTAGTTAACTGTAGAAAAGATAGGTCAGCATGTCCTCCTTTCTCCTTAGTAATATGCTAGTGGCTCTGGAGAAATCCCAGACATCCACAGGCTGTATATCAGCTTTCATCTAGTGAAACAAATGCTACAGGAAGTTTCGTCAGTGATCAAGGTGTGTATCATATGTCACTGGTATTTGCTAGTTACCTCTATTCCCCAACTCCCTTCTTGCTGTAATAACTACAGTACTGCAAGTAAATAGGTAATCCTCACAAAAGCATTCTGACTTTTTTCCTCCCTTCCCTCTGTTACAGATGCTTGGCTAGTATTCTGAAAACATAGATTGGGCTCTCTCTCTCCACAGAGAAGTATTTCCTCTATATTTTAGTCCTGAATATTTTTTGAGTTTATACTACTCTAATCACCACAGCAATCCAGGACCTCAGTTTGCTACTTATACCCATTGAGCACCCCACTGCAGTGCTCAGAGAACATAGTGGCAGACATAAGCACATGTTGCAGTCCTTTGCCAAAATATCATTTCAGCACCTGCCATGAACTTCCATTGCTAGCTAAAAAACCCTATCAGCTACGATGTTTGGATTTTACTACATCAGGAAATGGCCTGAACTACCTTCACAAATCCTCTCAAGATAATGACTTCCAGATAGGAAATGAATGAATCAAATTTCATCTCCCTACCTTCTAAGAATAAGCAAATTAGGCTGAAACATACAGTGTTGGCCAGCAGAGAAAAGGAACACTGAAATACAACAAAAGAATACAAATTATTATAACCTAGTAATGTTTGCAAGCTTGTAAAACCCATACCTCAAGCTACACAGAAGTACTGCTATTAAGTCCGCAGAATTACCATGGGTTACATAGAACCATTTCCCATCTGAAACATCAGGATTTCCATGCAACAGCGAGCAAGAACAGGAATAGTTGGTATGAATATCATCTCCAAATGAATTTTAACACATTTCTCAAAATAAACAGCACCTTCCATGAATTTAACAACTACTTAAAGCAGGAAAGAAACAAACACATGAAATCCCACAGATAGCTGCACAGCAAAGACCAGAACACCGTGAAACAGAGCGGGTGCCAGATAAGCCTGAGAGACTTGCAAAGCTTTGTATGCACACAACACCAGGATGAGTAGAGGGGAACACAGCAGCCTGGAACATGCTATGGGGGTATGTCAGGTCAGTCAGAAAGGGAATTAAAGATGGAGAGTTTAGGAGGCAGAAGAAAGACTGAAGTAAAGAACATGAGGAGGAAAAAAGCACAGGCTGCAAACAAGCAAACCCTCACAATAAATGCAAAGTCACTCTCCTGGAAAAAGAATGAAGAAGGTCTTTTGCATCTTCTTCAGAAGTTCTACAACAGAAAAGCAATTTTTCTGTTGTAGATACACTTATAAATCACATTGTAATGAAATATGTACAACTCACTGCAGAATGCACATTCACTTTAAGGATGGGGTAAGACAGTACTTGGTTTCTCCAGGTTCAAAGCTAAATCTGCATTCAGGCAATTGCTTGAGAAGATCAATAGGAAACCACCCAACAGCTTCACAACTGCTCCTCTGCAGGTAATTAGGAATGCTTTATGGTCAGCGGTAGTGAAGGCAGCAGGTAGATGCAGAACATCAGCCTGCACTAAAACATTATCCCACAGCAAGAAACCAGAAAAAGAACAAGAGACCTTTACTTTTAACTCATAGTTGTTTCTGACTTAATGGAGAGCAATAAAGTCCAGGACATTTGGATAAAACCACACAAGTTATCTCACCCTGTGACTCAGACAACTCAAGTTCTAAGTTAGTCCTAGATATCAATACATGACAAAGCTACAACACAGAACACAGCCTTCCTCCAAACAGTGCATTTTCCCCAGTGAGGAAAAAGACTGACAATGGGCACCACAACAGGAAAGGCATTTTCTCTGCTGACCAGGGAGGCCAAGCAGAGGTCGCCATTCAAAACCTTCCCAGCATCTCCACACTCTGATCAGCAAACACCAAAACTTCAACACTTCTAACTGGAGTCATGCATCTTTCATCACCTATTTTCCCCAAATTTTTATATTTTCCAGTGCAAATTCACCTCTATATATATATCACAGCCTCACAAATAATTCAAATACTGTTGTTCAAAAGTGACACAAAATTAAGCTACTTGTGTCCGTAAGTGCTGCCAGCAGGTGCACATTTATCTGCTGAGAAATGACAGGAAAGATCTCCAAGTGAAAGAAAGGTAAACGCATTGGATTTGTCTGCTGCCTTTGTATTTTTTATTCAGAGTTTTCTGATTTCTGTGGCCTTCCTATTTATCACCCTCTTTCCTGTGGGCTTTGTTAGAACGTATCACATAATGAAATTGCACTTACACATTAGACTGTTTCAGAAAGCAATCCATACTGCTCTTTACAAGCCCATAATGCAGCATCAACACATACTGCATTTAAAATAAATACATGTGGCTTGTTTACATGGAGACACCAAGGGAAAACGAACTGCTTCAATTGGCTTCAATTGCAACTGTCCAGTTTCTTTTGGAAAGAAATTACAAAACATTGAATCAAAGCCACACTCATTCCAGTACGGAGCCTCATCCAGGATCACAATGCAGTTTCACAAGTCTTGACTTTCATACCTCCGGACAACCTTTGTAATTCCTGAGCTTTCCTACTCCAAGAACAGATACGCAATGTTAGGAAAGGGAGATTTGACAGTGTACATGAAGTCTAAAACCTTGATGTTGTGTAGCTACAGGCACCTCATATTTTAGAATAAACCAGTGTTTCCTGCATTCTTTACTTCAAATATATAGATTAGCTTTTCACAAGCATTTTGTTACTCAATATGCTACTGGTAACCTTGAGATTAGAAGAGTTCAATCCCCTGTAAGAAAGGCTACGACAAAAACCAATCTAGCTCTGCTGTAGTAAAATTTAAGTGTCAGTTTACTGACAGTCCCCCTTACCACATGAATTTGAAGGATAAGCTAGCAAGCGCTTTCACTTAACAGAAGCCTCTTGTGGTTCAAGTCATGAACAACGTAGAGGCCCTACTGGGGATTAATCTCTCCTCTCATCCTTCCACTCTCAATCCATCTACCTGAATTAAGAAAGGAAACAACACTAAATCCTGATAAATACCCTTTCTGTTTTACAGCAGTCATCCATACGTTATTTGTAGATAAAGAAATCAAGTGGTAAGAGAAAGAGTAACCCTATCTCAAAGTACGCGCCCTTCATTAGTTATAATTTAAACAGAAATGTAAAAGCAAGTATCATCCGATGGATGCCCAGTTGTGCCTACGTGAGCAGACTTATCTAATGCATCTATCATGCTTGGGCTTCCCTGAAGAGAACACTAGCTGGTAGTCATTCTACCAGAAATGAAAACTTTGCGAAGGCACAGATTACTGCTACTACTGCTACCACAGACAGAGCACGAGTGTCAACACTGGAACCACAGCTGGGCCTGCACTGAACAGCTAAAAACCCCATTCTCTGCAGTGCACTACAAGACAGATGGGCACTGCTTGCATCAAGTTCAGACCCTCTGGCTACTTGGCAGGCTCAGTAGGGAACTAGATTACGTACATATAATTATAAGCTTATCCATTCTCTACTTTGACCTTAGATTAGAACCACAAGTGGCAAGAAAAAATGGATAGAAGTAGTTAAGGAAAGCAATTAGATGCTGCTGCACCTGCTCAGACCACTTGGTCTATTGCACCTACAGAAAAGCATCAGCTCCTGAAGTTCAGAGGGCAGAAGTTATTTCTGCATTTAACACTGAAATCTTCATGTTCTTCTTAATTCAAAACTTCACTTTTTCCTCATAAAAAGCTCTAGGGGAAAGGAATAAACCTGCTTATTGCATCAAGAATACAACAGTTCAAGTCTCATGTATCTTGCACTAACTGCCCTGCTTTTTGTTGGGGTCAGCTGGCTAATAGCATGCCATGTAATGGAAAGGTGGAAAAACTCACTAATTCCCTTTCTGAAGGATGAAATAGTGTATGTATGTCCAGCAATTTCTTCTTTGTTTTTTTGAGCTAAATTTCAAGATTAATTGGCTCACCTACAGATTGGATAAGAAGATGTGGAACAGTGATCCTTCAATGAGCCAGGTCTTCTGCAGGCTATGCTGAGCATATCTTGGTCAGAACATAAGAAAATATGAATATTCTGTCAAAATGAATTATTTAAAACCAAATTTTGGAACAATCAGGCCTATTTTATGTTATTCACAAAAAAATGTGTAAAATCAGTTTTAGAAGCATCAAGAGATTTGTGTGACATGGAGGTATTAGAGCAAAGTAGGAAATAAAATATGCAAAATATATTTTAAAAAGAGAAAAATAGAGAAAAGTAGAGAAAAATGAGGAAATGCCTCTGTATTTACAAAAGTTGTACTGAGAAATTCAAGTCAGTTCTAAGCTTTTGGATATTTCAGCATAAGGAAATGTATAAAAAAGATTTCTAAGTAGATTGCTTTATTTCTAAACTGCAAAATATAAAGTGAAAAAAAGATTTTACTTTCAGCTTTTTTTGAACTGTAGTTGGTAATTAACGCTTCTTTAAGAAATACTCAGGAATACTTATATAGTAATTTTCATATTAAATGCAATTAAAGTCTTTTTATTATTGAAAAAATGCCTAATGCCTAAATTAATCACCTTCCTACTTTTCCCTGAATGCTTGGTAAATAAACCAATAAGCTATAGTACCATGTATGTAATTACCTGTTTTTACATCAACTTCTACATTATCTGCTACTATAATTTTGTTTTCACAACCATAATTCAGAATGCAACGTGTTAAATTAAGAGACATGCTGGAAAGAAAAGAGATTTAGCACTTACAGATACCAAGCATGATCTTAAGGATGATGCTTACTATTGTTTACCTTAGTAAGATCTTCAAAACAAAATTTAACTAAATCTTTGCATTGTTCACCCTGTACTTTGAGGCTTGAGCATGATTGTTGTTTTGTTTGTTTGGATTTTTCCTGCTAGAGCAGTGTAAATAAAATTATTCATCACAGACATCAAAGAACTTAAACAGATGCACTCTTGCAATGCTAGAGAACCAAAACCACAGGATGGCATGAGTTTATTGAGGTTAAGCATTTTCATTATTTAATTACTGTAACACGACAGAAAGCACAGCAATGATTGCATGGTAGCAAAGTTCTAGGCTGAAGCAAGCGACGACTTGCTCAAACACAACAGCCATGGGCACAGAAACAAAGGGAAAAACCTGCTTACCTTCAGAAGGCCTCAGGTAGGCAGGGAACTCCAGCAAGATCCCCTTACCTCCACTGCCAACCCTTAAATGAGGTCTGGGAAGGGGTGGATCCTGGCCCCACCCCTTCTGGTCACTAAGGTTCGTTGCATGTACCTGAGCTCCCCTGGGTTGGCCCTGCCTTCACACCTGGTGCTCAATCACTGGTTCATGCCACAACTTAAATTTCCACTACAAATTACCTATTTGGAAGTAACGAACTTGATAATTTGTATTTTGTTCTCAAGCAATATTATATAATGGATAATCAGTAGTTGTTATACCTTCATATTATCTATATATACACACACTGAGCTAGAAGTACAATACTCAAAGTTTCACAGCTTTCTTAAAGAACATGTTCATTTGTACAGTAAATGTAATCATCATTAATCTGACATTTTTCTTCACCTTTTACATGATCAATTTAGAAGCACACTCTTACTACACACAGACATAAGGGACACGCAGGCACAAGAATCAATGTAAAATGCATCTTGTATCAGTATACCCCAATATCTCTTTTTATCGTCTTTTTTTAGCAGAAAGAAGGCAGCATGAAAAGATTTTTCTCACATGCTTCCAGGACAAGTTACAATAATTACAAATAGAAAGTATTATTGCTAGTAGATTTTGAAATTAGGCTTTAATTTACAACTAGTTTATAAAGAATTATCAGTTTTTAATAGGTTCTGTGCAATATACTAGTATACACTATGAATTATTTATGAATAGATGCATGTTGGCAATACATGAAAACTTCTGAATTCTAGATAATATTACAAACTTAATTGTATACTGTCATTTATTAAAATGACACCTGTAGTGCATTATATCTTTTAATATTAATACAAATCTACTAATTGAAACCATCCCTGCTCCGTTAAGTAGTGAGGTTCTGCCAGCATGTATGCCCTCTGAGGCAGTTCTCTGAATGGCACTATCGAGACATCCCTGTCACTCTGTATCACAGCTATCACATTGGCTGGCAGCATGGTGTAGCCTCAGCTGGATGGCTGTGCCCACTCTTCATGCATTAGAGGTTCTATCTTGTAATTTGCATTGTCCAGACAAGTGTTGTCTTGCACACAGAATGGCTTAGGTTGAAGGGGATCTTAAAGATCATCTAGTTCCAACCCTCCTGCCACAGGAAGGATTGCCAACCACTAGCTGCCCAAGATCCCATCCAACCTGGCCTTGAGTGCCTCCTGAGATGAGGCATCCACTTCCTTGGGCAACCTGTTCCAGCACCTCACCATCCTCTGAGTAAAAAATTTCTTCTTCACATCTAACCTAAATCTCCCTTCTTTTAGTTTCAAACTGTTCCCCCTTGTCCCGTCACTATCAGACTATGTAGAAAGCTCAGTCCTGCTTGTAAACTCCCTTCAAGTACTAGAAGGTTGCTATGAGGTCTCCCCAGAGCCTTCTCTCCTCCAAGCTACCCAAGCCCAACTCCCTCAGCCTTTCTTCACAGGAGAGGTGCTCCAGGCCTCGGATCATCGCAGCCCTCCTCTGGGCCCACTCCAACAGTGGTTGCTTTAGGACAATCCCAAATAGATGACCACTGGAAAAAAACTGTTAGAGACACTGGCTAGCCACACTCAAGCTCAAGGAACAAATTGGCTACTTGCGGTCTCTTATGCCCAGGTTAAAGTACTCTGAGGATAACACAACCTTAGGAAAGGCTATTGTATGGAAAAAAAATATACAAAGTTACATTGAGATTTATACTGCATGACTCATTTGTATCTTTCCCTTATTTCTGGAGGTGTCCTACTTCCAAGCTGGATACAGTCACTGAAACCAAATTGCCCCATATGCATGGCCAGTATTTTGAATGCCCACATCCAAACCGCCATCCTAACATCACTATTCCTGGAAAACCAAGGCAAATTCAGTATTTGAACTGCACATGAATGCAAGATATAATAGGCTTTAAAATACCTTTACCTGATTAGATTTAGATGACAACATTTTTGAAATGGTTATTCATCTCCTGCAAGACCAATAAGGCACAGAAATGCAGCATAGCCTATTAGGAGCTGTAGATACTGATCAGCTAGCTAGCCATGCTGTGTAGCGGACTGAGAAACTCAGTCTAAAAATACCAGTATCAAGAATCAAATGAATGGTTTTCTGTATCTCAAGAACAAAGCACCAGTTCAGAATAATGGTGCTATTTATAGGGTTATGGAATAATACGCATCACATTATGGATGCTCTTCAATTTCACAGATGTGATTTTATTCTGTTACAGCCATCATAACTCATATGTAAGTATTATAATATATAGAACAGAATTAAATCAAAGTCCATAGAGATTTGCATCATGTTTTTTAATTAAAAGGCATTATAAGCTTATATTAAGATGAAAAATATTAGTTATGGTCAATATTAAAGTAGGCAGCTGCATATTTAAGCAACAATGATCCTTATGGCATCAATTAAAGAGTTCAAAGAACTACCAACAGCAAAGAATATCCTCAATTCTAAACTACCAAAGAGCTAGTGGTGAACATTAGCAGAAACTAAGGGTGTACACTACTGTGGTCACTCCATACTCCTGCGTCCCCGTGGCAAGTTCATTAAGTACTTAAATCTGTAAACCTTGAAAACAGCTTTTATGAAGAACCATGGGCACATCAAAAGCAACATTATCTTTATATTTGAGCAGAAAGGAACTAAAAAGTTCCCCCAGGAAAGCTCCTTTCAAAAAGAACAAAACCACTTGCGAGATGTTTTCCAGACCAATCTACCACAGAGGAGTGCATGCCTACCACAGTGAAATACCGCTTTCTTCTCCTGACTTAAGCACCAATAGTCCTTGTAAGACAGAAATACACTATAATAACAGATGAGGATAAAGAAGAACATTTAAGGATTCAATCTTAACAGCATCTCTGGACACTAAATGGAAAAGAGATACACAATGGAGCTTCATTTTAAAATCAATATGACACCCATATTTCTGTGAAAATACTAGTATTCTTAAGAACTCCATTTTGTTACTATAAACACAAATGTTCATACACAAAGTAGGATGAAAGGAAGTGTTTGGTTTTTTTCTGGGCTATTTTTGTCTTGAAGCAATAGTATACATATCTTAGAAAGCATAATTTCCATCAGTTGCCTAGGGTCACTTTCTAGCTTAAGTGGAAGAGCATGATTTCAGTATAAGCAAAAAAATGTAGTAAATCTTGATATTGTGCAAATATATAATGTCCACCTCTGTACCGAAATAAAAATCTACACAGTTTTATTTCCCAAATATGGTGAGTTAGACCAAATTTAATCTTAAGAGTTCAGAATAGTACAGGAAACTTCTCAAGTTCATGTCATTGTATCCATAGAAGGCAGGGACTCACCAGCTAGATCTTGACTTTTAATGTATATAACCAGTCAGTGCATTGGTACATGACCCCCTCCTGCTTTATATCTGCAGACAGTACAAACTATGCTGTTAAACTTGAGATTCAGATGTTTGACCTCTCAGCTCTAGTGGGTTCCTTTTCAGTCCTGAGTTAGTTGGAAAGAAGGAGTTATCTTCCCATTCAACATTATGGCAGTCCTACAGCTGTCAGCCCCCACTAGAAACTACTGAGTTCAGGATCATCATTCACTTGAAAAATTATGAAGACTCCAATTAGATGCCCAATCCTACTTCAGTTCCCAAATACTGCAGGTTGTCAAAACGCAAGCTATAAGCACCCGCAGTTTTCTTTGCTATTCATTTGTTTAGCCTAACACAAACTATCTTGCACTCGTACCATCAACTGAGGCAAAAGGAATCACTCCACCTGCCTCTGAGTTCAGAGGGACCACTCATCATTTACTTCATCATTTGGAAGAAAGCATGAACAAACCAACCTGTTTAGCCAGCTGATCCTTCTTCACCAAGCCAGTGGCTGCAGCGATATTCCCTGCTCCTTCCACTGTCTTCTGGGCCACTGCTGTCACCCCTGTCACCACAGCTCCCCCAACATTGGACACCTGCTCTTTGGTCTTCTCAGCCACTGAAGGTAAGCAGAAGATAGAAAAACATTACAGTTTTGGGAACTGCAAGTTATTGAGGTTTTCAGAGTCATATTTATCACTGGCAGCCCAATGTCATGAAAAGCCATAGGGCCATTATACTTTGTGTGCCTCAAGTGGGTCTTCAGTAATGAATCTGTCAATCTGATTACAGCAGAGCAGAAAAGGTAAAAGCAAGCCTTATCTGTGGCCCTTACTAAGCCCAATTCACAGTGTAATATCTAATTAGGGCACTCAATATAGCACAGTTTGAAAACGCATTCAAATTGGTCCAAATATCCCTGCTGCATGTTACATGGCATGGTAGACTTTTTTTTTTAAACCTTAGACTCAAAAGCTATTGATTACTTATCTTTTTTAAAATACGTGATTAATAAGCAAAGCTACTATTGCTTGACCAGAGAATTTCTAAGATGGCATTTTATCTGATTTTCTGAGATTTCTGCCTCACTGCTGATCCTTCCATCCATAACATATGAAATACAAAAAGACTGAATGTCAAAAATACCTAAGCAACTGGATTAGTAACTAAATTCAAAGCCTTAGGGAACCAACAACTCATTTAGCCTACATATACATCAGTGGCCGACGTTCTATCTTTCAGACCATTACTGGATTATTTCTGCTCACTCATTCCCAAGGGCTCTTCCCTGACAGTAACTTGCGTTACAGTGAAACCACTCTAAGAGTAAAGAGATTGGATGAATTCATGCCTTCAAGTAACAGGACCTGATTTTCAGGAAGAAAAAAAGTGCATTTACTTATCTAAACAAGGGACTGTTCTTCAAAAATACCCAACACGTAGCTTTGTTATTCTAATTCTATATTTTCTCTAATCAAAATTCTATCTGACCCATAAAACGCATTCATAACTCTCGTTGCATCCTTTATGAGCTCAGGCTTGATTTTACCCAATATACAGGCTAACGTTTCAGAAATTTTTAAAATATATATACACAAAGAGATGATTTCCTACAGATAAATTAGATTTAACTCCTTACAACAAAGTGTCAGCACATAATTAACAACACATAATTAAAAAATGAGGATTTCTAGGCATCCAAAGACCCTAACAAATTCCTAACCTGTTATTTTTCATTACAGCTTATCACTTGGTACAAAACCAGAGAGCTGTTTTTTTTTAGTAAGGTACTGTATTTCAGAAATCAGAGCCATTGACATAAACAAGCAAACTATACACATAGTACGGATTTGTAAATGCACTAGTACTAGTAGGAAAAACTCTTATTCCCAATTTCTAAAGAATACAAAAACACTATCAAGTTGCTATTTACAGAATCATTCTGGTAATAAGCTCAAACTTCATAAACCTTCAGCTATGTAACTCTAGTAACACGAGGAAAAAACCAAATAGGTTTCCAGCATTACATGTTTTATTGCTTACACCAAATAGGAACAAGGGAAAAGCATTAAGCGCATATTAATTAGTTCTGAACACAAGGGTTCATACCAATTAACAAAGTTAATCTGAATACCAGGTTGTTTAATGATTTTAACCCATTAAGTCTTTGACAAATTGATGTCTGCTTTGCATCACAGTGCTAAGGTAGAGTAAATTGGCTTCTGTAGAGCTCTACTGTGCTACAGCCTGATTACTTGTGTCCACCTGTGGAATAAGGGATCCTGGAATAGCATGCAAAGGCCACACCAAGGCTAACATTGAAATGCAAGTTCTAGTACTGACTATAACATTCTGCAAAAAATTATTAGTGTTGAAGGTTTCTTCTTCCTTATCATAGACAACTGGGTAATACAAACTTTTAAAATAATCTTGAAATCAATTCAAAATGAGAACTTGTTCTTTTCTATTTTGATCATTGCAAGTAGATGAAAACCACATGATTTCTCTGAATTAATGACATTAATTCTTACTAAATATACATTTGAATATGTATTTCAGACAGTGAGATTGCCCTAGGTACTTGAAAAATTCACTTACAAAGAAGCCATAAGTAAATCGCGGGTTCTTTACTTTATACATTTACTGTAAAATACCTGACAATTGAAATGAACACAACTGGAATACCAGTGACTAAAAATATAAAGGAGCAACCAAATAAGAATGGTTAAATAAAAGAATTAGGCAAAAAAGTAGACTGCAATTCATAACTGCTGAAATTGTCTCTTCACCTCACTTAAGTAAATTGATATCTGGTAGAAATACTGAGGCAGAGGGCTTTTTGGCTTTGAGCTTCTCTACAAACCAGAGCTTTACTTTGACTATCAGGACACGGTCTGTAAATATCCTATCTTAGATGCTGCACTTATTCTTGGGAGATGAGCAAGGTGGATAAATTATTATGCATTTAGGGTCAAAGGCCAACCAACATGTTAATTAAGCAAGCAAGCCAGATACACAGACTAGTACCCCCACACAAGACCAATAAGCAACACTTCTTTCTTTCGAAGTTCTGAGAAAGGGTGATATGACAAATAACAAGCTCACAGTATTCCTGTGAATCACAGCCAGGCATCCTCATTTTGCAGTGTCTTGAATTGACTAAACCTGGTAAAAAATCAGGTCATACTTTAAAGCAAGAAGCTCCTTAAGCCTTGTTAGTTTCTGGATTTGGAAAGCTGCTGACTGAAAAGTATGTTTTGTTGATCAGCACTTCGAGGAGTGTCAGTCCCTTTACCAGCAGAGGGTTTTACACCAGAAACTAATGAAAAATAGCGAAACTAGCAAGACCTTGGATCTCTAACAGTAGGAAAGAACTAACTGAAAAACTGAAAACACTCATTTGGATCTGTGATTCTATTTCACATTCAAATATATCTAGCCTCTTGAATCAATTTTCTTCAGAAAACGTGTTAACGCACCTCGGGTTTCACATCAACAACCTAGCACATAATAACATCACCAGAACTGGCAAACTTCTAGTCCTATGGAAAAAAAGACAAGCAGGCCTTTGGAAATATCTTAAAGAACAGTATTATCACCGCAATTTTAAGAGTGTTTACTTAAACAGTTTTCACTTCTAGAATAAATTCACTAGCATTTTCCAGAGCATCTTTACATTATATCTGAAAAAAATCTATTCAGTGAATGTAAATCTGTTTTCACCTACCCTCCTCACAGGTTTTTCTTTATTTTCTTGCACCCCTCCGCCCCCAACTGTGTCCAAGTAATTCCTCTGTTCTTATACTACCAAGTCCATACCATTCCAATTCAGAAATTACGCTCTCTGGGTTTTACATTAGGTCCCCTCTTCTGTACTCTGCATGCCCTCTGTCCATTTTTCATTGTCATTCAACAGCCAAACTCCTTTCAACCAGTTTAAATGAGTCTGTATTATGCAAACTGTGACACAGCAACCATTATTCTCAAGCTTTGAATTACTCTTTTTTTTTTGTTTTAAAGTAGATGAGGAACTTCTTGCCTTAAATTCCCAATAATATTGTTGAACATTCTACTTACAGGCGCAGCATGGAACAGATGAGTCCTCTCTATGTTTTGATTTATAGTCTGTTATATATCACACAGAACAAAACTTAGTATATCTTCAGATCTGTCAAAAATTTTGTTCTCTTACTTTAAATTTCCTGTCTTGCTACATATATTGTATCAGATAAAGACAAAGAAGTCTCCCACTAAGCTACCCTACTACAGAAACTCACTACTTTAACAAGTTTCTCACATGTGCAAATAGCCTTGACTTCTGTTGTGATGTAAAGCCTAGATTGGTCAAAATCAATTATATTTTGTGTGCAAGAGTTAGCTATTATTGTTCACACAGCTGTGATTATATTGGACATACATGCCTCAAATCTTATTCTGCTGCAATCCTCTATTGGTTACAGTAATGACTCTTCTGAATATTTCTCTTAATTTAGGTCTAACAAGTTGAGATTTCAAACCTTGTAACAAGAACATAAAACTATTTAGCCTGCAGCTAAATTCTGAAAGCCTGTCAGAGATGTTCTGATCAGCTGTGCTACTAAATATACACTTGGTTTACTTCTCAAACATTTGAGTTTTGATATCAAGTACAGTCAAATGAAGTCTAACTACAGTTTATTCTCTGTATTGACTTGTGTGAGCACAGATCAACGATAATCTGGCTGTACAGAAAAGCACTTTTCCACTCCCATTCTCATTTCTATTCTATTTTTTCAAAGAGGAAAAACACCACAAATTTCTTGACCAAGCATTTTCTTAAAATCTCCAGAAGTTTCATATTTTGCAGCATAAAATTACACATCCTACTCAATGCAGTATGATCAGCTCAAGTTTTCCTGTGCTCCATATACGTACAAGATTTCCAGTCATTCTGCTACCTACTTAGTTGCTCCAAATTATTGGTTACTGGTTTCAGTTTGTATAAAAAATGAAGTTGTAGAAGAACCCATGTGAAGATACAGCAGTAACGTGAAAGTTTGAAAGTACCGTTGCTACTGAGAGATTACGCAGTTAAAAAAATAAGATTAGGAAATCTTCCAAACCATGACAAATTCAAATTAGTTTATCAAAACTCTGAAACATGTTTCATTCCTACAAGCTATTTCCCTCTTATCTTCCCACTCAACCAGCTCCTGGGAGACATATTGATGAGTCACAATAATCTTTTAGGAGTGGAGGGAGTGATGGGACACATCCATACTGTTGTTGCAGCAAAAACTAATCTGAAATGTCTGTGTAGCGCTGGAAACAGTTCTCAGACGAGGATGAAGAACCAGGAAGAACACCAGTCACCAGGTATTAAGTCAATGGGAATTTTCTTTGGCCACAGATTGCTGCAGTAAAGCTACATGCTATACTGTAGTTACGCCTAGCTATACTAGAGGCAACTAGCTTAATGGTAGCTTGGGTATAATCACACAGACTGCAGTTAGCAGCAATGACTGTGCTGCAGAGCTAAGTTAACAACTACAGAGGAGAAACTCCCATTTTGCATCATGGCTTTAACTGTGGATTGTCAAAAAGACTTATGCACAGACAAGCTGCTGGCACTGCTGTTAGCCTTCACTGCAAACACTCCCAGCAATTTTCACTTTCTACCCAGCTCTTACAGTCCCTACTGTATAAAGGAGGTTTCTTCTACATTATTTGCCTCCTTCATCTGTTGCAGTAATTCCTTCTCTTCCACTAGCATATGTCCTACCTGACTGACTCCAACGGGGTCTTAAAATCAGCAGATAAATGACCTTCGAACTCATGCCCAAGTCCCTCCCAACTAAGCCTTCCACATCCTCTCCTTCAGTGGTATTTCTCTTCTCCACTCCCACCTCCAGATCCCACTACTCTTTCTCCTCAGATCACAAGGAAACAGAATTGGACAAATACATCAGGCTTTCAGAAATTCTTCACACAAGAAAGTTGAAGACTTTCTTTTAAAATGTCAACAAGCTTATAACTTTCCTCCATAGAGTATTTTGGCAATAAACAAAGAACAGAAAGGAAATAACTTTGACTTATCTACTTGTACAAACACGAGTTATTTCCTTCTGTTTAGAATCTGGTTTCACTAGCCTCCTGGCTCACACTAGTATAGCTTGACTTGGATTCAGAATATTGCTTAGAAAATCCTCCTTATGTATAAACAATGATATCAAACTTAAATATTTGACCGTAAAACAAAACTGTATGCATTTTGCATAAATATTGCTTTCTGCTTCTCATTTTTTCTACATTTCACCATCCTTCAGAAATTTGAGCGCTCACAAAGAAATACACAAGTTTTTAAACTGAGAAAGGGTTGATTAATCAAGAAATTAAGAGATAATTGTCTTACCTGTTGTGACACCATGAACAACTCCTTCCTTGGTCCTGGAACCTAAACAAAGAGCAATACTTAATTGAAAATACTTGCTTTTAAGCATTACTAAAGGCAATATGGATAATAACGCAGAGTGAATAGAGATTACATACAGTTGTACGCAGTATTTCCTCATTAATTCAAGTGATATTAATTTGAGAGAAAATCCATCTAAGGGAAAGGATGAAACTATCAATTAAGAGCAACTACGTGAACGCATAGTGACTATACAAAAGTGATTATACTGCAAACGCTTCTGCAGTTTATTCCTTGTACTTACTGACTTTCTTGCCATTCTCTTAACAGTCATGTTAATTAAGTCTGCCACTCCACAAACTCGCAGGGACAACTCTGCACAGAAGTCATCTTACTGTTAACATCCTAATGAGACTCATGCATGCATTTTTAGAAGATCAGAGCCAAAGTTCCCAGAAGATCCTTATAACTTTAACAACTCTTGTTCAAATCTTGGTTTCTAGGGGATTAACAAGCATTACTGAGCCTACAGAAAGACTTAGTAGATAAAATCATTGGGAGCTTGTAAGATGGCTGGATTTAGACAAAGAGCGATCTGAAAGGAAAACATTAGGTAGCAGACAGTACTTGAACATACAAGTGCCACATGGGTCAAACTCAAGGTTTGCCTAATCCAGTGCTCTCCTTATCACAGACAAGAACAATCAACGTAAAGATTCTGCAGACAGAAACCTCGAGCTTGTGCAGCACTGAGAAATACTATCAGACCTGTTTGAGCAATGTAACTCTGCCACCCTGAAGACAAAGTCAAATTCCAGAATGCCCATTTAAATATATCATGATAATATGACTTGAACTATCAAAAAATATTGTACGTTTTACATTTTTTGTTTGCATTTCATTATTTCAGACATTATAACCAGAGTTTTTGACTTGCCACTTCTAATACCTATGTAATTTAAGCATATCACTATATACAAATATATATACACAAACTGATACTAGCAGAAATACATGAGAAGAAAGCAACTTTTTCATAATTCTTTACGATAGTACAATTAGAACTGAAATAACATACAAACTCATTCATCAATACTGTTTGCTGTTAGTGCCAATTTATAGAGCTTAAGCCACGTATTTATGGCACTATTGGATTGACTGCAGCATTGAAAAGGCTCTTATCTATGAGCAAGAGCATTATTCCACTATAAACTTTAATAATATTGTTGCATGAAGTAAAATGACTTCCTGCTCATTTAGATAATGAAGAAGTTGAACAGCCAAGAAACCTTCCTCCCTTACTTTGATTTCTGCTTTGAAAATG
Source organism: Numida meleagris (assembly GCF_002078875.1). Taxonomy (NCBI): domain Eukaryota; kingdom Metazoa; phylum Chordata; class Aves; order Galliformes; family Numididae; genus Numida; species Numida meleagris. The sequence continues at coordinate 40,512,884 of NC_034412.1, forward strand.
AGTCGTTTGTTTTCTCTCAGTGAAAACATTTACTATTGGAAGAACCATTCATTTTGGTAAATCCAAGGTGTTCATACTTAAAGACTTGTTTGAGAACTTCAGTTCTCAATCTTGCAGCACCATGAGGACTGAACAAGCAAAGAACTACAAACACATGTGGAATCTAAGCAATGACTGGTTCCACTGGCTGCTACAAAGAGACTAAACGCAATTTTAGGCTTGCAGCACATCTATTGGAACATTTGATGTTAAGAATGTACTTTTAAATTCATTCGCAAACCTGAGCAAAATTTCATTCATCTTGTTGAAGTTATTGCCTGCAATCCAAGCCATTAGAAAATGCAAGTATGCAGGTCCCTAGAGCTGAGAAGGATGAGGGTGAGAGATAGATGGTACGACGGAACTCCCTAGGGACCTCTGTAATGCATTTATCTTCAGAGGAACATCCACAGGCTGATTCTTACCTCACATAACATTGCTGTAAACACAGCTAATCTAGAAACGCTGGTCTCTTTCTGGTGCAGGACTTTTCTTTAGCAAAAACACAACTTGCTGACCTGTACTGAACAAACACATTTACATAAAGAACCAGCTAACCCGTAGCCCAGAGCTTACAGCATATATTGGATCTAAATATTCAACTCCTGCACACTTGTATGGAAGTATTTATTTCTCCGGTCAGAACTACAGTAGGATTTAGAACATTAGGACCTGCCAGAACAGGTCTATAAATACAACAGCTGAATTTATTAGCACAGCTCCTGGCTGGGAATGAATGAAAGCAGTCATCCACACTGTTTCGTCACAGAAACTACCTGTCTTTCATACTGCTATTTTCAAAACATTAATAATCTTGCTCATTATACTCAGCATAACAGGAAGAATGGAGAAGTTAGAGAAGAGATAATCTGACACTGACCTATGCCTACTTGGTTGAATCAAGAGCAATAGTAGCACATAGTATGCAGTTTTTCCTTATTACAGGACATATTTGAGTCACTCAGAGGAAACCAAACCAACAGTTTTTGTCTTTACATAATTATCCAAAACAACAATAGACTCTCTTGATTTCCTTAATTTATTATCATCACTATCAGCAGTTTGTCAACATTCTCAACCCTGGGCCTTTTGAGATATGATTAGAATATACCAAACAAGCCCTTACTGAGATTCAGACCACTTAGAACCAGTTGAAGATGGAGAGACATAAGCCCAAAACAGGGGAAGGATAAGTCATTGTCTAAGGACAATACTTGCTCCTGAGTGCTGAAGCCCACTATTCCACCAGATGAACCTCTAGTCCCTTGACTCCTTCACAGAGCTTATCTATTACTGAAGGAAAATAAGAAACCTTAAGGAAAGTACAGTAGAGGAATTTGGATGGTCCCACCAAATAGGTCATGTCTGCACTGATCTATTCTAAGGGCATGTGCCAGTTAAGCACAGGGCAGTAAATTCTTCTGCCACAAACTTGTCTCCTGATAAGCTATTCCTGTGTTCTGCTATAGTATTTCACGGCTATAAAGATCAGATTGGAAACTTCCATTCCTGAGCACTGCACAAGGACTCAGGAGTCAACTGAGCACTGGTAACAACACAGAGATCAAAGGAACCCTTCAGCACCATATCACTGATAGCATGCAGGAGCATTATCCTTACTCATAGATCTTGGCTTCAAAGTCAGTGTGGGTAAGCACTGCCACTCTTTTCTTCACTGCTTCACACCAAGATCTTTTGAAGGATACACGGAGACCCAGTTTTGAATTTATGATATTGCAGTCCTCCTTCCTAATCAACAATCAGGCCATTCTTTGAAAGGAAAAAAAAAGGTCCTGGTGGCACTTCTGTAGGAGTCAAGATAAAACCACTGTATTTCAGCTGGTCAGTGTTGAAGGACATCAGAGGAATTGAAAGAACAGAACTGAAATAATAAGAACTACTACAGACTGTATTAAAGGGCATTTAGGGTATTAAAAAGCAGGACAAAGATCATAGAATCCTTTGAGTTGGAAGTGTCTTCTGAAGGCCATCTTGTCTAAATCTCCTGCAATGAACAGGGGCATCTACAGCGAGATCAGGTTGCCCAGGATGGTAGGAGGGAAGAAAAAGACTTCCACATGGAAAGGAAAAAAACCTCATTAATCCTCCAGGAGACTCCCTCGGGCTTGTATGTTTCACATTTGAACCTAAACAGCAGCCATTGTTAACAGACTCTCACTGTACGTAGAGGTATGTTACAATATTTATTACTATCGTTAACCATTATCTAGACAGAAAGGTACACATTTTCATTATTTACTTTACCTACACTCCCAAATTTCTTAAATTCTACTACGTAAAGTAATCTCTAAGTGAGAGACCATAGCACCTTGGGAATCTGAACATACTTAATCTTATTCATTTTCAAACAGCAGTGGAAGGCTGAATGCCACTTAGATGACTGCTAAAACTAAAAATGATTAACATGTCCCTCTTAGTCTAATTTTGTCATGCTCTTTGCAAGATGTCAGGTAGCTTTCACAACAGAATCTGGCTGTGCAATTTATATCTGAAAAACCAGCTACAGAGGTACAAAGAAAGAAACCTTTAGAATCCCTAAAGCAGTTGCTCCTTCCCTCTGATGACAGATGTTTTTTTTTTTTTTTTATTTACCACCTTCTGGATTGCAACCATTATCAGCCTACAGAACCAGGAGATTATCACATCAGTCTTTGTTATGCTGTTAGGAGATGAGCTGCCCTGCTGTGTGCTTAGGAAGCACAGAGACATTCCCAGCTCAGAAATGAGCTCAGAAAGGGGTTCTGGGCAGCCTAAACATGCTGCTTTGGCAGGGAGCACAGAGCTGTGACCCAGTTTCAGCTGTCCTCTGCCAGAACCAAGCCCTCACCAAGGTCCCCAAACACCACTACGATTTGCTGAGCCTGTTGGTTTCTGCTCTGATGTTTTCTCTCCTCTTTTTAATTCTGGCTTTTCCAGCTGCAGCTGGAGAACCCAAGGAACCAATAATCCAGCAGGTTTATCACTCTGGTCCATTCCTTAGTTGATCATTTTGAAAACTCAACTACGGAAACTTTGGCTTGCTAAACCCAAGCACGCTCCCAGATGCATAACCTCTCAAATTTTGAGGAGAACATCTAATGAAAGGGTGTTTTGCCTGCACGACTGAAACTGCATACAGCTCTTCCCTCCTGAAAAGCATTTATCTGCTGCAGGAAAGGTGCTTTCTTCACATCGCTATAGTTATATGCACAGATCCTCATTATGGCTCAGGGCTTCGCTGTCCAAGGTATTTCAATTTTGAAATAGAAAGCAAAACTGCTGTATTAAGTACAGCATCAGCAAAAATGTCTCTGAAGACAACAAACAGGAAATCCGTTGCCTTTGGGAGGACAAGTAGTTTCAGACGTTATTACAGTCAGGAGAAGAGGTCAGGCACAAGGATTATTTCAGCACACAACACAGGTTTCTAATACAAAGAAATCAATGACCCTAGAGCATGCTCAAGATCAACATGAAAATGAAATTTAAAAAGAAAGCCATACCCTGAAAACTAATTCCAATATCAAGCATGATGTGCAGTGAGAGAACAGCTATTTTGATGTTGAAAATGAGCAGATGCTCATTTTAAAATAGATTCATCTTACAACTACTTTTCAAAATGACTTCTCTCTCTGTTGGCAAGAGCATCAAGCTTAGCTACGGCTAAGCAGGAGAAAAAAAAATAGATTCCAAATGAGTAGTCTAAACTATGTGGAGTAGAAATAATTTGTTACAGACTGGCATTAACCTGCAAGGGCAGAAGGAATCCTGGAAAGACTTATAGAAACATCACTTCTTCCATTTAAAAGAAATACCTCTGGTTTTTAACTCTGTTCAACTTTGATATTTGTACACACTTCCCCAGCTACAAGCAGCATCCATTACAGAATTGCCCTGCTACAAAATTATCAAAAAAGAAAGGATCTACAGAAAAGAGTGTATTATCAAAAAAGAAAGGATCTACAGAAAAGAGTGTATTTTCCCCTTTATTCTACTATCACGCAACTGATTTTGATAAACTGGAGGAGTTCCTTTTTTTTTTTTTTTTTTTAAATAACTTATTCATATGGTTTTGGCAGGTTCTTTTCCTGTGCATTTTTTCATGGTGGTGCTTACAAGACATTCTTTTAAGGTCTGATACTTGCTAAGTGAAGATGATGATCACGCAATCAACATACCAGTGTGGGACTTGAAAAGAATCTTTTCGCTGGTTCCATGCAAGGCTCTTGCGTGGTCCTGTCTAAGTCAACTGACAACTGCTTCCCATTTTATCCATTGCTGCTTGGAAGACTAACAGCCCTAGCTCAGTAGTTGTAAAGGTTCTTCTTCGAGAAGCCATGGAAAATAACTGCTGCGGATATGCAACAGTAAGTACAGAACATTAGGTTAATTTTGAGAGACAAGGAGCTGACACTTCACCATTTAAAACATTACTGTTGAGGATCTTTATTTACAGTTTGTCAAGGAAGAAAGTAAGCTCCTTTCTACAGGGTGTATGCTTAGCTTCATTTTATTCCAAGAAAAATCACTGGCGTGTCTTATGCTCAGTTCCAGAATCAACTCCTCTTTTTTTTTCTTTTAAAATCCTGTTTAAAACTCAGGCATTCTACAGGACCCTATGAAGTTACCTCCCACATAGCAAGCTTCTTGAATAGCACCAGTTAGTAACTTGCATTTTAAGGCCTCTTCTACTGGGCAACTTTATCCTGTATGACATTACAAATGCTGCCCCATGGTGCGTTCACACACGGCCAGCACAACACAGTGACAAGAACCAAGAAGTGACACAACACACAAAGAACAACAAAGTCTTCAAAGAGCTGGAGCTCAGGAGAGTTCAAATATCATCTTGTTTCCTTTGCAGTTAATTCTCTCTTAAGAGTGATTACGTATTTTAGAGAAGAAGAGAAAGAGAATTCAGCTCGTTCTTTCAGATGAGTGGGACTGTCCAGGAACACCAATCAGCAGCATGACCTTGCTGCCCACCTACCCACATAGAGGACTCCCTCTTTTGTCTTCCCTGCTGCTTCTGCCACTCCCTGCTTGGTTTTTTCTGCTGCTGCCACAACTCCCTCCTTTGCCTTGTTAAGTCCTTTCATGAACACATCCATGGCTGAAGGATTTCTTCACACAACACTAGAAAAAGAGAGCACACTTTCAATAACAGTTCTCAGTTGTTTTTTTTTTTTGCTAGAAAAGGAAGATATCATTAAAACTGATTGAACAAAGTATTTTAAAAATACATTATTTATACACACATATCTTTTATCTACATCTCTATTAGCAATATACGCATACCTCTCTGTATCTAATATGGCTTTCAGTATTTCAGATAGAAAAAACAGTTAAATAATTAGAAAACCAAGGAGCTCAGTTACACAAATCACCTTTTCATCTTCTCACATGCTGTCACAGATGGCGAATCAAACAGCATAGCTAGAGTAGTCCCTGAAAGGCCTAGGAGTTCCCACAGAAACCTACAGAGAGGTCACTGATAACGCAGTTCTCTTTTGAAGGTGCATCCATTGAAAGGATCAAATCCATTCCTTGCCCACCACCATCTCCTCCAAAGGACAGCTTGTTCGCATATGAACTACAAGATTTAACCCCATCATTTGCTGATGCTCCACCTTCTCATTCAGAGAAAAAGCTTAAATACCAGCAACTTTACAAACACCCGTTCTAAAAAGAGAAATCTTCACTCATTGCGTGTGCAGCCCATATCATTCTGCCAGTATTTGAGTTTTCCAAATGGATCCAGCACATGTATGAAAATTCAGGAAAAAAAATTACAAAAAAGCAAAGGCAACAACGTGCAAAGCTTATCGTACCACGCTACAGCTAGCAAGTGAGTTCTGTGGCAGCTATACAGCCCCACACTACAATTAAGCTACAAAGATAGTGATTAAAGCCACCAAGTCAGCATCCCTTCCACAATCCCGTCACCGACAGCCCCTTCCCTCCCCCCCCTCCCCCCTCCCCCTCTCAGAAGAAGCACTGCCTGCCAGTTCCTTCCCTCTGCCGGAGGAAGGCATGCCTAGGAAGGCAGTGGGCAGCTTACTACTAACCCGCGGCAGGCAGAAAGACAGAATCCGTGCCCCAGTGACACCCCGGGCACCACCGAGAGCAGGTGTGGGGGCACCTGGATGCAGCGTGAGGGAAGAACGCAGTAAATAGCTCTGTGTAAATAAAAAATGGGCACCTGTGGAAGGAAGAGAGGGAACGCGCAGGGCTCTCCCACCCGTACGTCTCTATCTATAGGGACTACCCGAGGGGAAGGGCAGGGCGACGCGAGCAGAGAAGCACGCAGAGGCTCCCCGCACACGGCAGCCGCAGCGCCCGTTGGTTTCCCCTCCCTTCCCCTCCTTCCTTCGTGTCCAAAGGAGAACGTTAGGCAGTAAATGCACCTCTATATCCACGCACCTGTACGCACACCCACCCCTACGGCTGCCCAGCCCCGGGGGAGCAGAGCCCCTCGCGCACCCCCCCACCACTTACCGCTGGGTCCGCCGCTGCAGGGAGGCGGGGGGAGAAGGGCAGGAGGAGGAGGAGGGCGAAGCGTGGAGAGACCTGATGGGAGCTGCCCCTTCTCAGCACATCGCCGACTCTCCTGACACCGCCCCGACGGCAGTACAGCGGACAGCGAGTGTGAAGGAGAGACAGGGTGAGGGGAGGGGGAGGTGGGAGGAGGCGTCTGGGGCGGCTCCCAGCCTCCAGCCCCGCTGGGTGGGAATGTGCTGCGGGTCGGGTATGCGTCGTGACGTGGGAGTGGGAGGTGAGGATAGGAACGATGCGAAGCAGGGAGGCTGAGGTCCTGGTCATCTCACGGCACCTCACGTCCGGTGGTCGTCCCGGGGGCTGAATCACCATACTCAGAAGCCATGCAAGGATGCTCTTGGTAGTGAATTCATCACACCTGTTTCTCTTCACTCATATCTCCTAAAATGTCCCCAAGCTATTGGTTACTTTTCTTTCTCTCATAAGTCTCCAGGCCTGAATGACTCGAAGTGAACACTGCCATCCTCTCAGGATTCATGCTCCCAGCTCATTTTTAAGGATGGCAGGTCATTCTCTCACAGATAAAATGTGAGTCTTAACCCTGCTGCAAAAATACAAAAAAATCTTATCCAAATGAGGATGAGAAGCCCATCCTCACACCTGTCAGACCCCTTAGCAATCTCCATTGCACAGAGCAGGGCCCCTGGTAATCCCCTCTTGTACTTTTACACTCAAGTCACTTTTTCCCCTGAAAGGGAAAGCAATCATACTTCTCTGTATCGCTGCAGAGCGTAGGCTTGAAAAGCCACATTCTGTGGGAAACAAGGTATTAGAACAGATGGACCTTCAGTATCAGTACATCAGTCAGCATGCTGTACAGATCCTGTGAATCCTTACAGAAACAGTTTGTTCTGTCACTCCACTCCAAAGGAGAAGCAGAGCTTGGTATAGACAAGATACAGGGATGTGAGCCACACAAAACGCCTTCCGTCCATCATCCTGGGCAGGCTGCTGATGGATTCTGCTTTTATTTCCATTCTGAGCACACGGTGCAGAGTTTACTCTTTTTCAGGTTTCTTAATATTTCTCTACTGATTGGTAAGCTTTCTTGGGATTTATTCCACTACTAAGTTTAACCAACGAAACATTCAGTGATATGTTTTATTTGTTTTTGTAAGAAGGTGCTGACTGAGAATACAAACTGTTACTTCATAATTCTGTCCTCCAGGAAAGCCTTAACAAATGGCCCAGGAATTGCACTGCATGAAGTACCACATCTTATTCATCACGTGCAACACATTCCTACTTCATCATGCTAGACCTGATGTGGTGTTACCTTCCAGTTTTGGGGGAGAAACACAGGTATAATATTAGACAGTAAATCAAAATAAATAAAAATCTATGCTTTCTGCATGGAGACAATGATTTTCCTTCTCCTGTGTTACAAGCTGTCATGGTTTTATGATTTTTGTTATCACTATTTGTTTCAAGGCACATGTGGATTTGAGAGACAGGGTGTCCTAGGAGCAGAGGCAAGCAAACTAGGCACTCAGAACGGCACAGAGGGTTATGAGTTTTAGTCAGCACACACACTCATACACACACAGGCATCCATTTTAGATAATCCCCATAAGTGGGAAGCAGAAACTCCCTAAGCAAGTGCACTATTACTTACCTACCCTTGAGAGACAGCAAACTGCTGGAAAGGTGAGAAGGAACATGGTGATGGTGGATGCGATAAGTAGTGCCAGCAGGGCATCCCCTGCTTCAAAGTGCACTTTTCTTCACTCCTCCACTGCAGCCTCTCTCCTGCTTTTATTCTCCCCTGGGTCTGCATGTTTTTTTCCACTTGCACGCTCTAGCCTTGTGGCCAATGAGTGATGCAGAGCCCAAGTGGAACACCTGCTTGCAAAACAAGTCCTTGCAAAAACAAGATGAACTACCAAGGTCAGCTCTCTCTACAAAACAAGTTATTTGCAGCTACAGCCACAAATATCAGTTCCCTTACGACTGTCAGAATGCTTTGTTTCATCTCAGGATCATTCTTCTGTCAGGGGCCTTTAGGTCCCCAACACAGTATTCCACATCATAACATCACGTAGAACACTGAGAGTTAGAGAGTTAATGCTCTAGTTCTATGGATTGTTGACATCTCGGGGTACCTCATTCTCAGAAGAGAAGAACAACTACATAGCCCAGAAGACTTTAACTGTTCTGCTTCCATTTTCCATTTAGATGGAAAGATAGAACTGTTCACAAGTCACAAGATGCCCCTTCTTTTACTGCTCGTTACTGTGGTGTGTGATCCCTAGCTGTCTCACCTTCAGCATTAGAGTAAGGCATTCAAATAAAATGAGCGAGAGTGTCCAAAACTGATTTATTAGCCTCAAAAAATACAATGTAATTGGATTTATCTTGCATTCCAATATCATATTTAGTAAATTAGGTTTTCTCCCTTAGCTTGTTGCTGCTTTTTTTTTCTTTTTAGGCCCATCTCCCTACCTTTTCCCCCTTCCCCCTCAGCGTAGGTCTGTGGATCCCCCCCATCCCATTAATCCCAGAACTGGGCCAAACTGGCCCATAAACCATTGATATTTTATTGGTGCATTGGCTGGGAAATCCTCACTAGCACATAAGAGAGAAAGCACTATTCAGAAATCTATTACCAGGACACTGGTCAAGAGTAAGGCGCTTCAAAAGTTATCTCTGTCCTCCAATTCCATGAATGGCTCAGTTTCTGAAGAGGTGTCAGAAGATGAAGAAACAGTTGTCAACACTGGACCTCCTCCTGGACCTTGTACCCCTCTAAAGCTGGATTTTCAAAGCCCACAAAAGTCACTTCTCTCTCAGTCTGTCAATAGAAATGAACAGCTGCAAGAGACAAGCAACAACAAATGGGACTTAAGTAAAAGTGAGAAGACATAGAAACCTCCTCAAAGTGCCAGAAGAAAGACAAGTTAGGAAGGAGCTGTGGATTAACACTATGATACTCAGCAAGCAGAAGACAGAGGACTTTCTCCTCCAAGAAGAAAGACTCCATCCCCTTCATGTCCAATCTGCAAAGTTGTAGGTCCTTCCAAAGCATTTTTGCACACTATGCAGAAAAATCAGCTCCTAATGATCCCTCTGTGGGGAGAAATAGAGTAATGAAGTCCTCTATCAAGTACAACACTCCTCTCTGAAATGATCAAAGAAAAGGAGAGACAAAAACTATAGACTCTGAGAAGGAAAGAAGAGGCTGAGCAGTTGAGAAAACAGGAAGTGGAGGAAGAACAGAACCTTTTGACATTTTTATTGGTTGCATTGGCCAGGAAAATTGTACTTCTGGAACAAATTTCTCTCTACTCTCAGAGAGCTTCATTAGAAAGCTTATCAGTACTGCAGGACTTGTACTAAAAACCAGGCCTTGAAGTCCAAGACTGCCCTGAAGTCCAAGACTGCCAATAGCCTGGGACATTTGTCAACTTTCTGGGTGTTGTACAACATCTTTCTTTGGCACCAAGCCAACTTGCTTTTATAAAGAGAAAACAACTACTTGCTTTCCCTTGTAAAACTGTTCTTCAAGAGATTGCATTCCATCATTTTTCCTCTTTTAATACTCATAACATACTGGGCCTTTTTTAATTTCACCACTCTGCTCTACGGAGCTATATGCATGTATAATCAAATATACTGATACTCCAGAGAGGAAATACCTCTCTGGTGTCTGCATACAATGTGACATGTACTGGACATTGAAAGGTACGTCCCAGAGGGAGCTGCTAATTTTACAGGATATGTGATTTTTCTTTTTTTTTCTTTTTTTTTTTTAAACAGGCTTCCAGTCTCTGCCATGCATCTCTTACACATTTTTTGAATGCTCACCTGATCATCATGTTGGCAATCTCCCTGAGTGTACTTCTCATCATTATCACTCAGTATCTGTATTTGTAATATTTTGAGGGAGCCTTCCCCAAAGCCAGAGAATACTGAGTGGCAGGGAGCATGGAAGGACTTGGGAGAGACTTTAGAGAAATGGGCATTGCTGGTGTCATGGAACTTTACTCCAGAACACCTGCAAGATCCTGAGAGCCTGAGCAGATATTTGAGACAGGGATGTTGCAGCTCAGGTGGATCTGAGGAGGCACAAACTATTTGGGGCCTGGCTTATGCTTATCAGGCCTTATTCAACAGTATCCCAGAGAGCAAGTGTCTTTGAAACTGAACAAGAGAGTCTCCGAGCCAAAAGAGACAGTCTCCAGGAGAGAATCTGAACCGAGAGGGAGAACCTCCAGGTTCAGAAGGAGAGTATCCTGGTCAAGAAACAGTCTCCAAAACATGCAAGAGCCTCCAAGCTGAGAAAGGAAGTTTCCAAACCAAACAAGACATCCTCCAAACCGAGCTGGAGAAAAAGAGTATCAAAACTGAGCAACCTGATAAATCACAGGATGCATCAGAATCTATGTCAGCTGCCCCTGTAAGAGGATGGAAATTGAAACAAATAGCACCTCATTTAGAACAGAAGAAAGAGGAGAAGGAAAAGGGAGAGGAAGAAGATCCAGGAGAGTGGCCCCCACTGTCATGAACACAGAGGAAGGCAACAGCAAAAACTATAAGAGGATGAAGAAGAGGAAAAAATCCAGGGGAGGGGCAACAAGACCACTCTCACTGACACCAAGGATGGCAACAACAATAACTAGCAGAAAAGAAGGTGGTAAGGAAGACATTGTCACCAATACTACTTGACCTCTGTAAATGAGTGAAATTCGAAGTTCGAGGAAAGATTTTTCACGACACCCAAATGAAGCTGCTGACACCTGGTTACTTCAATTTTGGGAGAATGGGGCCAGTGTGTTGCTAGATAGTAGAGAAGCTCGCCAACTGGGAAGCATTGCTAAGGACTCAGCCACTGACAGAGGTATTAGTAGATGCCAGGATGAGGCCTTCATCCTCTGGAAGCAGATACTATTCACCATAAAGGAAAGATACCCTGTAAAGCAAACAAAGCAATGACAGAGCCTTTATTTGAGATACGGGTGCTATAAAACAAGATATCAAAGCAAGAGCAATTAACTCACACCTCCTGGCAACAGTCTGGAAAAAAGGGGTGAGCTGAGGAATGCAGCCTTCTCCAGTTTGAACTCTGACATGCTGGAGAAAGAGGGGGAAGGCAAACTGCACAGGCTCTGAGTGCATACACACTCCCAGAAGTGTGGCCAGAAGTACCACTGAGGGGAGGGAGAGAGGAAGAGTGGATCAGGGCTCCCCCACTCCAGGCACTCTGGTGCTCACGTACGGGTTCAGGCTGTGACCTGGCAATTCCACTGCATGCCCCTTCAAAGATGATCTGATGCGTGAGGTAAAGAAGTGGACTACTATGGAAAAAACATCCATTATTCGAGAGAATGCACCATGGTGAAAATAGTCCATGATCCCACATTCATTCCTGATCATCCACACAAAGAGCATGATCCTGAGAGAGTCAGGGGTACATCAAATATGTGGCTGTTAGGTTGAAGGTCAGAAGGCGATGTGCAGAGAAGGTAGAAGAAAACCATTCTGAAATTCAGTCCAAAAATGGGTGGCACTTAGTGAAGAACAGAATTAAATATGCAAGGGAATGAACACTATCTCCAAGGTAATACCTGTTTGCACAACACTGTCTACAACAGCTTTTTTTTTTTTTTTTTTTTTTAAGGCTGTCTCTTCAGTACTGCTGGTATAACAATAAGTTCTCCACAGAAGCCTTTCCTGTCTGGAGAGGGGATTCTAGCAAACAGGTTGCCCACTGATCACTTTCAAAGCAAATCTTTATTTAATGGCCCTGTTTACTTTTCACAAGCATCTAGAGCAAAAATCAATTAAGTAATAATAAAAGCTCATTCAGACAATCTTGCACTGTGGGCTAACATCTTGATTTAGCAGCTAGATATCAAGAAAATGACTTTATCACTATGAAAACAACAGGTTTTTTTTTTGCAAGTGAACAATGTTGCAGAGTAAAACTGATCAGAATGTGCTGTCTTTAGGTTAAACAACTCATATTTAAAACTCTTCAAGCAGAAACACTGGAAAGATGTCCCCTTGAATACAGTAATTTGAAAGCATCCTCTTGTTTATGCAGAGTGACTCACATGTGCTCCATGTTACCACAGAACTGCTATGATGCTACTCAGAGGAAAGGTACCTTCGAGCACCTGAAAATATGCAGAATGAAAAGAACCTGTCTTAGTTTATGGTGGCACTATAGAATGACAGGACATGGGGAGGCTATTCACAGGTGACACTTATTCCACTGTAGGGTCTTTTTACTGATTGCAGATAATCTGAAAGCTGCCTTAATTTCACAAATTCATTAACTGTGCAAAAATGCAATTTTTTCTGCAAATGTATTTCAGTCTTACCCTTTCTCACAGGAGAGGTCACTATCTGTATTTAGACTTGACTGAGATTTCAGGCCAATTTCATACTCTTACATCACAAATTTGCATTTCTGTCATCTTTCAGGTCCCTGTGAGAAATGTTGCTGTTCTCAACCAGAACTCAGAAACATCAAAGATGACCTCTCATTTGTTCACAGGTAAGCCTAAGAGTTGGTACATCATTTTCTTCATACCTAGTATTGCTCACGGGTGCTTCGGTTGTAGTCTAATACTTCATTAAATGCATTTGCCTCACTTGCTTGAGGTTTCTAGTGGTGTTTACTCAACTGAAATATAAGCATAGCTACCTACATACATATATATATATGAGAGGAGGAATATTTTTTTAAGTATATATTTAATGTTTTAACTGAGATAAATGTATATGCCAAAATACCATGTTGGAGGTATGTACGCACATAAATGTATGTGTACTTCTTTGTGTGTATATACATAGCTCACTCTGAAAGTATTTCTTATGTCCATGGGAACTACAAAGAGCACAGTAACACTCTTTGATAGAGCAAATTCTCAACTACAACACACTATTTTTCAATATAGTCACCACCATTAACAATAAATTTTCACCAGCAATGATGAAGATCCTGTGTGCCATGCTAATAAAAATCTGAATGGCCATCTGGAACATGGCTTATCTTTCATGTTGTTGCTGCTACTGCTGAAACACACAACCTACAGCCTCACTGTGCTCACATTCACTGTTTGGTCCCCATAAACTTTCAGCAAACATTGATGTATGTCAATGGGTGCAATTTTTTCCGCTTGGACTAATTCAATTCCTCACCTTTGCTTGATACGCACTTCCCTATCAGACACCATTTTGTCATACTGCCCTTCTGCTGTCATCTGTTGTATGGCAACAAAATGTGACAGAATATTCACAAGAAAGTTCAACTTCCACTGCCATACCACCAACATCCACCTCTGACCTTGCTGGATAACATAATAAAACACGAGGCTGAGGTACATCTCAGACCTCAAATATCAGCTCAACTGACACAATCCTGATATCTCTTTAACCAATGGAAAGAAGCATCTCACAGCTTTATGCTATCTCTGTTACAGAGAAAACCTACCTGACCTTCGATTCCATTACTTGTAGTCAAGGTTGAAGTCGCAAAAATATCACATTTTACATAAGCAATGATAACATCTCATAAATTAATGAATTCGTCTGGGCTAGACATTCAGTGTTTAAGTGGAAAGCAGCTCTGCCCCCTGGGACCTTAAGTGAAGCTGCACTCTGAACAGCAACAGCTCAAGTGGTAAGGAGGCCAGCATTGCAGCAGCATGTTTCTACTCAGAGGCATCTAGTAGATCAGATGAGGCTGACCAAAGGATGCCTGGAAAAGTCAACACTGATTGTTCTTTAAGAAGTTTCCCACTACGTAGCACCAATAAGCTGACTGTGAATGAGAGAAAGAATTGTCTTCCTCACATGTGATGCAATACATTTGTCCTATCTGATATAACTGACAGTGCTAACAGTAGGGAAGTGGGAATTGTCATGCAGGATCCACTCTGATGCCTGTCTAGTCTCAAGTCCTGTTTCAGATAGAGGCCAGCACCAAATATATCCAAGGTCAGTGATAACATAGTATGCTCTGAAGTAGCCTGCTTGAAATCTAGGTATCTGAGCCAGTGCAGCCACAGCACATTAATTACCTGGATGGCAGCATTTCTCAAGAGATACACCAGGAAAGCAGCAGCTTTAATTAGGTACTAACATTAGTCATCAGCAAACTATTTAAACAAATGCAAAACCCAGACAGTAGCTTATTTCATTCCATCAAACTGTCTTCTTTCTATAATTTGTAAAGGGAGGTAGATAGCACACAAAAGCAAAGTGACAGTTTTCAAACAGGTTGCGGTTTTGTCAGAGGTATTAATAGCCCAGAGGTGATGAGCAAATGAGCAATCCGTGCACATAACTGCATCTTTACAGAAGTTCCTTTTCCCATTTGGCCTGTGAAAAAGTTTGCTTTGTTGCTGCAAGTGTTTTATCTGACACACTTAATAAACAAAAACACTGTATCTGCTGGTCATCAAAATTTGCTATGTAGAGACATTTTATTGAATATTCAGTGTGCAGAAATATATATGAAACAACATACAGAAAAAGTAGGTAAAGACTACATAGTTTGATTAATGTTTCACTGCTTTAAGCCGCAAGAAAAACTTAGTCTTCTCTAGAAAGAAAAAGCAACACAATTCCTTTTTCATTTCTGATTCCAACAGACAAGATTCCCAACCAGCTAGATCCCATAGATACTGTTTGCTAGGACTGCTACCATCTCCAAAGACTCATGACAGTCACAAATAGCCAGCTCTTTTCCGAAGTATTAACTATGGATATCATTCTATTCTTATTTATTCCAGAAGTAACCTGAAGTTCTCCTCAGAGGGAACCAAGAATAGCAGGAACATGAAGCAAAGTATCTGTATAAGACTACGCATTCCATTTTCTTTGCCTCCATTTTCTTATTACACTGAATCACTTATTGGGATCCTATCGCAGCGCGCACGCCGAAGTCACCCGCTGTACCAATATGGTTATCATGTAGTGCTTAATTTATTGCAATTCGACTACAACATTTATAGAGCATCAGGTAGGTGTCGCACGCTACAACACTGCTAATTGGACAGTGGATATCATCACATAGGCATTCTTGCAGTTAGATAGTGGTTAGCAGTCCGGTAAAGTACAACCTGGAGGTGTAGATGTTTGACCTTGCAACACAGCAGCTGTTCCTCGTCTCAGGCCTCCAAGGACACTCCAGGGATTACTCGAGCGTGTTCTAATAAGTATGCTCACTGTCCATTCTGTACTTCCCACAGGATCCTATCCTAGCGTACAACTCCATGTACCTTTTTGTCAATGTTTTTACTGCCACAAAATATTTATTTGTCTTAGTTTCTGTTAGGTTCTCCAGTTCACAAGTAGTTTGAAGTGCTCCCATTTGCAATGATGCACAGGAGGCAGAAAACTCAGAAGATTACTTAAGTACTGGACAAGTAAGTTAGGGAAGGGACAAAGGGAGGGCAAAGCCATATAGGGGCACAAAGCAGCAGGTGTGGTGGCATTAGTCACAGTCAGAGAAGACTTGCAAGTCAAGAGGAATCTGGAGAATAACTTCACTTGCAAAGAGTGACAGAAGAGAAGCCATTAAACATTTTCAAGTAATTAAGTTATACGTCACAGATACCTGGCAGAGAAGAGGCAAGAGCTGACAGGTTTTGTAAGGGCAGGTCCCAAGGAGCCCTCAAGTGGGCTGTACAAGAAAAGAAGGGACAGAGGACATGAAAAGAGAGGTGATGGAGTGGAAGCCTTGTACTGGGAAAATAGTAGTTTATGGAGGGAATATAAGTAGAAAAAGAATGTATCTGTTGAAGTTGAAGCTGTATTTACCAAAGTCTAACCTACAAGCAAATTGTCAGATAATTGATAATTTTAAATGCCCCAAGCCAACAAGCTTCAGCAATCATGTTCTGCCTCTAGCAGGATAAAAGTTAGTCAGGCCCAACTATAGGAACACTTGCTCCACAGACCATTTGTACCATCAAGTGACTAAGGCAGAGACTGTTGGATAGAGGGATATTTGTATTTTACTGCTTGGGAGAGTGAGGTCAGTCCCTAAAGCAGCTAAATGATGGTCCATGTTTACAGAATTGCTACCTTTCTCCAAAACCAGGACTACCGATTTAATTGTCCAAATAGGCTTTTCCCACTTATGCAATTCATTCTAGAAATTTTGACGATTTCATAATCTCTCTTTAACTCAAAGGCCAGAGTAATGAAACTAAGACAGCTATACTTTTATTTTACTGTATTGGAAACAAAATTGCATATATCTTTAATTGCTATTTGTGATAATATCAGCATTAAACATTAAATACTAGTAAGCTTCAGTGATACTGAGTCGGCAGATACTAACAGACAAAAGATACTGATTTTCGGCTTTAGTTAATACAGGTTAGTATTTGATTCAAATCCAAATTCAAACATTCTTGCCCTAGCTTACTACCAAGCTAAGTGTCTATTTACTTTCTGGAGGAAGTTAGAAGGAAAAAGGGGTAACAACAACAGAAATCAGTCACTGACTGGACTGTGGAGTATTAAAGTAACAAATAAGATCTAAATCTATGACAGGGTCCCTGACAATAGGATGTTGTTTCAGATATCTGGATTTTGTTAAGGGCATCACAGATTAGAAGATGTAAGAAAAAATTGTTCACAACATGTTTCACTTTTCTCTGTCTTGAAGACACATTCCGTATCCACTGTTGTGCCTCACACCATCAGTAGTCACAGGGTTTTCAGCTCTGTGTAAGAAATCCAAATTATCTTCCCTAAAAAGTTGGATCTCCTTTTTTAAAAAGTAGTTAGTTCTCTGATATTTGCAGAAAAACGCTTTATTCAGACTAGTCTGCTTTCATACAGGCCATCTGTATCCTCCCTTAGGCCAAAATACAGATATACTTTTGTGTTTTGAAATGGAGATACGGCACTTGTGCAGAATCAGTGTGTCTCAGAAGGTCACCTGCATCTCATGGTCTTTCTCCATGTAAAATATTCTGAATTATCAGAAAGCATTCTTCACTCAAAAGAGCATATTATCTGGGTTTCATGACAAGATACAAAATAAAGTACAAAGTTTGTGAGAAGGAGCAGTAAGAGTGAAACAAGCGAGCCACTCACATCAACAAATAATCACCCACCACTGCCCGCCTAGGTACCAACTGCCCTGCAAAATGAGAGTTTAGCATCACTGTGGCTTTTTCTTCCTTTCTCAATGAACTTGGTTTAGATGGGATTGCTTCTTTTCAGCTTCCATTGTAATCTTCTCTGCTTCTTGCTGCCAAGGTTTGCATGTATTCAACCTGTTGCTAACGTACCACAAGATACTGCATTAGTTACTGCAGTTTCAAGATTCTAAGAAAAAGCAGTCTGATTTGCTCCACACTTACAAGATTATTGCTTATGCAGTTGTTCAAAACTGTCTGTGTCAAGATGCATTAAACTTAATGCATCTTTGTTCACAACACACCCATTCAACATCTTTCTTTCCATGCTGTCAGGAGTGGTTCTGCTCTGGTTTATTTAGGAGAAGCAGAGGCTAAGTGCTTATGGACCACATCTGGGCACTCAAATATCACTGATTTTGCTTCAGCCTGTAATGAGCATTTATACATAAACTGTTTAGGAAAGGCTGAAATGTTCTTATTGTTTCAATCTATTTTTAGTAATTATGTACTGTTAGTGTCTAACCAAGCAGTAAATTTTTAGTGCCAAGAAGTATATGCCACAGGTACAATCTTCTGCTGGTGTCCTCATAACCACATTTCTAGGTACACTGGAATCTCCCTTCAAATATTCAACTCTTACAAACGTATTTGAAAAGGGCATAAATCAGAATTAGGAAGATTTTACTCTTGCCATCAAAAGCCAAATGCAGCTTTCTTTCTTCTGTGATCAGCTTGAATGCTCTGCTGAAGGAAAGCATCCCCCATTATCAGCGTGCTTGTGTTTCAACTCACAACATATCTGCTAAGATAGTTTGCTGTTTTTTTGAGAAGCCAAACAAATTTGACTGGTGTTATTCACTTAAAATCAGTGTGAAGAACACCTTCAAGAAATAATGGGTATAACACTTCAATTTAGTCATTTTAGAAGATTGCATTTCAGACATCACTACTGTTGTGTATTATCGATAATATTTCACTCTGTGGGGATCAGCTGTGCTGTGAGATACTAACACTCTGAATAAGAAAAAAAATGAGATTTTGATGCTTCATTAAGACACTTCAGCCTGAAAACACCGTTTCCAGTGTCTTAATTTTTCCCCACAAGTCGGTTATATTTCTCCTTTCCAGATCCTTCTGAGCAAACAGTGTTATAGCTTTGCATTTGACATATTTTTGCTGTCCCAAGCCATCTTTGGCTGTATTTGACCTCAGTGACTTCCATTTAACACTGCTTGTCCAATTGGACTAAAAGGTAGACCCAACTCCACAGAACACTGAATACTCTTAGAGACCACAAAACTAACTCCACATCTGGCCTGGTATGAGGTGCTAAGTCAGCCAAAGCTTTGAAGTAGGTCTGCCTCATTCCTATCCCCAAAGAAGCTCTTTAAAGAAGATCCAAATGCTCAAATAACTGATTTGAGTTAAATCTAGGCAAAAAAACAACATATGCCTCCCATCCCCAAAAAATCTAAACTTCAACCAACCAACCAACACTCCTATTAATGAAGCCTATCAGATTAGATTAACCCAACCAATTAGCCCAACAGAAAATAAAAATAGTACTTAACCAACTTTTTGCATGACTGTTGGGTCCTGGCAGCTACTCCTGCTTCTAGACTACTTAAATTAACTGAGTGGCTTAGAGTTGCAGCAAGCAAATCCTGTGCACTTCTCTCCAGCCCTTAGACAGTTCGTCCCCATCAGGGGTCTGTTGGCTGCTCTGTACTCTTCAGTGCAATTCCACAGAGTGAGTGACCAACAGACTTTTAGCTCTAGATCATGTCATATGGCCTTACCACCTTTAGGACCTTGTCTCCTGAACAGTCAACAATTCCACAGAAGGTTGTAATATTTCTGGTCACTAGAAGGCCTTCCTGGGAAGACTTTAGCCACATCAATGCTAACAAGTAGCATGGTATTGTAAGAAAAGAACTATACAGGGAAGCAATTGGTGCTAGGGATAGAGGATCCACAGCGTATGTATTTGGAATAAGGGTTTTCCAGACTAGCTCTTACTTGGTTCAGTGGACAGAACCATGAGTGCAATGAGCACTTTTATTCTCATCCGAAAGGAAAGGTTTGCCTGCGATGCATGCCAGTAAGTCAAGCAGTGTGGGTGGTATACTTCACAAGTGCTCTCTTGATCTGGCCTAAAATGATTTTGTAGATTCACTGAGGCATATCTCCCCTAATGCCATTGAGAATAAAAGAAAAAATATGTTGTCATAAGGGCTATACCTATTTGGAAAACTACCCTTGTAACACAACGGAAAGCTCAACAATGACAGAAGAGCAGCTAGGTCCCAGACTACAGTAATTGAGGATTTTTTCAGTGCAACAGCCATGAGCACAGAAATAAAGCAAAGAAGCTACTTACCTTCAGAATGCTTCAGGTATGCAGAGATCTCCAGCAAAATACCCGCACCCCCGCTGCCAATCCTTAATGAGTCCCAGGAAGGGGTGGATCCTGGCTCCACCCCTTCCAGTCACTCAGGTGCATTGCACACACCTGAGCTCCTCTGGGTTGGCTCCACCTTCCCACCAGGTGCTCCATCACTGGTTCAAACCCTGACATACCATTTCCACTACAACTCCAGCAATGGAACAATGAATCCATCAGTGCATTTTGTACAACTTATTTTCCTTTTCTTCTTTTCTTGTGTTGTACAAAAGCACACAACTACAGAATGAGAAAATGTTCATTTCTTACCACTTGGAGAACACCTCTTTAAAATCTATTTTGTTGGTAAAATATGGAATTGGGATTGTAGGAGACAATGTTCTTATACTGTGTGACAATTCAGTATAGCTTTGTTGTGGAATTTCCAATAAAACACAGCTATTGTATTGTAATTCCGAAACAGTAACATCTTCTCTAAGTTAATTTGCCACAACTAAGAAGAAATCAAGGTTAGTTTTAAGAACAACTGATATTTCTGTCTTCAAGTATTGTGTAAGACACTATCAATTAACATAAAAAAAGATTTTCAGTGATGATGCAGGAATTCTGGTACTCCTAGTATAAAACTACTTGCCATATTTAGCAAAACAATAGGATGCTGAGCATTTTTCTTTGTTTCATCAGTTTTCCTAATCCAAGATGTTCAAGAACACTTTAAGTTCTGCTCAGAAAGCAAGAAGGTGCATAGCTGAACCTTAGCTACCAGTTGTTTCTTATAGAGAAATTATTTCATCAGACAGATAAGCAGACAAAAACCCTTAGAATGTAATCTTTTTTTAACCTTACTACATTAAAGGATATAGTGAACTACATGCAAATATACATTTGGTTGCACTTTTGTTGAGAATTTTATGATTTTGAATGAATGTTGACTAAAGGATAGAAAAGACTTTTGGGATGTAAATAAAAAAACAACAATCTAGCAGAAAAACTGCACAGTATTTGGCATTTTGAGTATCTATGGAAAAAACAGGCACATACAAATTGTACTTGATTTCCAGTGCCATTTTTCAGTGAAGATTTGAAACAGAAATATGTGGAATCGGGAGTCACTTTAGATGAGAATTTTAGTTGGGAGATTTACATACTGGTTGTTAAGGTAACAGAATAAAGAACCAGCATAATTCTCATTGAACTCAATGCATTTTGAGTAACTGGAGAGTTCAGTATCTAAACACTGCAAAAAACATAGCAAGAGGTCAAATACTGAGAAGTGTTTATCCATTGGAGAAAACTTTAATGAGTCTGCTCAAGATGTTGAACCACTACTTGAGCCACAACATAATGATATATTCTTCAGTGTGAATCTCATACATTAGAAAGATTGTACGTAAGGCTGTAGCTGACAAAGTATATTAGAGGATAGGAAACGTAGTGACATGCACCTTGGAGCTTAGAGCCTGGTAAACAGATGTAGAATCAAGTTCCTAATGTTAACTGCAGTTAACATTTCTGGAAGGAAGGCTGCAAACTAGTCTGAAGATGATTCAATCAAGCAAAGCCCGGAGACAGCAGCACACATGAAGAAAACAAGATGAAGTCTTGGCCTACTTGTAAGTGAAACTCACCAAGCGCTTCGTACAGACAAATGAACCTTTCTCTAGCTAAGCCTGCCAATGTAGCATAGCCTTTATTGGAGAGGGTCCTTTTGGCTGCATGCAAATTTAGATCTGGAAACTATATGCCAAACTTCTAGTATGGCTGAGTTTCGCATCTGTTCAGCCCTGCAGCCCCCCAGACTGAGCTTCCTCACTTCAGCACATTCAGGTTTTTCTACAAATACCTATGCAGACATTGAGAAAAACACATTTGATCTTCATCAGGTTCTCAGCTAGAAAGAATTGTCTTTGTGGACTTAAACCATCAGAATTTTATTGTAAGAAATATCTTGCTCTCTCCTTAAAATTACAAAGGAATACTGCAATTTCCTTAATGTTATTCTGTTATTTCTACCTTGATTACTAAATGCATTGCTCTCTCAGGCAGCCCTGTTCTCTCAAGCAGTTCTGGCTCTCCCAGTTTTCTTTCTCTGCCATCAATAAGCAGTCTGTCTGAAATCTGTAATCACAACAGCAGATGAAACGATTATCAAAGCCTGAATTACAGTTTAAACTGACTGCATCATTAGCCCTCAGTCAATGCTCCATACTAGAAAATATAATTTTCTTTGTGTACGCTCAAGCCATCACTATCTTGAGAATGTGATTTCAGTTCAATAACAGAGCTCTGTGATGTCCTCAGATTTACAATGAAGCACATGATACAGCTGCTTCACTAGAAGAAAGATCCTTCTGATCTGAGTGTAGTATTTAAATGAACCAACATTTTGGATCTTGGGCTAGCATGAAGAGGCTATATGAATGATTGCATGGCTAAAAGGAACAGGGTCAGGACCCAAAGGATGCCAACTGCCTTAGCTGTCCTGAGTAACCTTATCTATGGTCTCTAGTCTATACCCTTATGCTGACGTAAGGACCCTGACAAATGGTAGAAAATATTGCTCACTTTCTCTACATATGATTTCTCCAGTTAACTACTTTTATAGTCTAAAAATCATGCACAAGATGTGTTTCTTATCTTCGTGTTGACATTTCTCCTGTCAGAGGTGACTTCTCCCAATAAAGCCTCATGATTACAACACAGAGAAAACGGCACAAGAGCAACTAACAACTTAAATAACCGTAAGAGACATCTGGCAAGGTTTGTTTTTATCATCTCCATTTTATCTGAGTTTATGTAGTGGAAATGCTAACAGCTTGAAACAGTGACTGAGCACCTGGTGGGGAGGCAGGGCCAACCCAGGGGTGCTCAGGTGCCTGCAGTGTACCTGAGTGACCAGAAGGGTTTGAGCCAGGACCCACACCTTCCTAGACCTCATTTAAGGATGAACAGTGGAGACACAGGTATTTAGCTGAAGATCCTTGCATACCCAAGGCCTTCTGAACGTAAAGAGATTCTTTCCTTCGTTTCTGTGTCTCCAGCAGCTGCATTTGAGCAAGCCCTCAATTACCGTAGCCTAGGATCTTGGTGCTTTGCTGTCTTCTCTACTACTTTACAGCTTAGACCTACAATCTATTTCACAACTGATCTTGATGCCTTTGAAGTCAGGTACAATTCTGTAGTAATCAGAAGCTTAAACATGATGGAAAAGGTATTACAAAAGAGGTGGAATAACCAACACCATAGAAAGGCTGCTACAAAGGAAGGAAAGCAGATCACTCACCCATATCAGAAGATTGTGGGTTTACAGGGAAAACCTTCCACCAAGGAGGAATCTCTAGGAGAAGATCCATCCTCAGTGGCAGTCAGCCCTTAAATGAGGCCTAAGAGGGGTGGAGCCAGGCTCTACCCTTTCCAGTCACACAGGTGAATTGCCTTCACCTGTGCTCCCAGTGCTGACTGAGTCTTTCCTCCAGGTGCTCAATCAGTGGCTCAGACCATGACTCAGCAGTTCTGATATAAATTCAAAAGAGGAGCTACGGAATTGGAAGTTAAAGCATATTGTAACAATAAATCTTGTAGACTTAATAATTTTGCTTCTTAAAAATGCTCTCTAGGAAATAACAATGGAAAAGTGTTCAATTTGTAGGAGGCAGAAAAAAACAAAAGAAGAGCTTATATTTTGAGAGTGATGTTCTTTACAATGAATATATAACTTGAACTAGAGCAACCTGAATCACACTAACATTATATATTACCACTCTATGCAAAATGCAGAGTTTATTGTGCCAAATCCAACTATAGGCCAGGTTAAACTGACTGAGGAGAGAGAGCAGCTGTGACTTGAATGTCCTAGAAACATAAGCAATTTTGAATAGAGCAACTCTACCAGTTGAAGCTAAATGAGTGTTAAAGGTAATGGTAATATAAGCCTGCTAGTAGTCACTGTATCTTTTCCTCCTATTCATGTCTACAGTACTCCTATTCCCCTCACCTGATCCAGGCAGCAGAGAGGCTGGATACTGGGCTATGCTGCAGACAGCACATACAGCATGCACATGCACGTGTGTATTATCTAAATTTATTAGATGCCTGCCACGGTGGGTTATTCAACATCACAGTGTACCTTTAGGCAGGTGGTACTGTATTCATAAAAATACCTTACAATGAGTTCCAGAGTGGATTTAGGAAGGCCGTAGCCTACTGCTTTAGGTATGTATATGTTGTTGCACAGCAACAGCTGCTATTTTTTCTACCCTGCCATTTCTCAAATTTATCAGTTAGGAGTGATTCAAACTCAGCAAATGTGTCTGGCAGTGGCAAAGCAACAGTGAAGCAGAACATGTAGAAATTGAAATGGGACTCACAGGGAAAATTTCATTATTGCAGGGGATGAGAATATCTCACACTCAATCACAAACAAGTATCTTATGCCATGAGCATAGCTCACACTCAATCGCAAGTGTCTTAGGCCCCTACCTGCCACCTGACAGTAAAATGTGCTACTCAGTTCAAGCAGTTTGCAAAGCCAGTAATAAGCCATTGTCATTTCACTTTGCTGTGCCTTGTAAATTTGTCAAGCCTGTATTTCCCAGCAGACAAAATAGCCCATTTTATAGACCCAGAGAGCTTCCCAGACAGCCAGGCGCAGCTCTGTTCTGTTACATTTTCTTTGGACTTTCATTTGCAAGGCTTGTTATTGGTGATGAGTCATTTTACAAGAATAAGACTGTAGTACCCTCCCAGCAGCACCTAGAAATACCACTGGTTAATAGCCCCAATTACTGGCAAGGCTTGTGCAGGACTGCAGCACCCATTGACATTTTTTCCCTTTCTAATTCCAGTCCACTACTCTCAGTGCAGACCGCTCTGCCCTCTGTTACAAGTATGTTGCATCTGAATTGAAGACTAGATTGCCTGATTTCTCTATCATTTTGTCACACTTGAAATCTTATCATGAGCAGAAAGGAGAACACACCTTACATGCACAATCAAGAACTTACTGTTAGTTTAATACAAGCCTAATCCATTGAATTAAAAACTTACTTTTCATTTAGTTATGATGGTACTTGCACAGTTCAAAGTATTTGGAATTAAAAATGACATATGTATCTTTGCACTGCTCCTCTCAGCATGAAAGCTGTGGCTTCAGGCAGTAGGCAGTGAGTTACAGCACAGTCAGCATCCCCTGCTGGGAGAAGTAAGATGTGAATTCTTCCTTCTTACTCTGGAGTTGGGCTAATTTTTGTTTGCTAACAGCTTCTACACTCTCCTTTCTTCCTTGGTCTGTGACATCATGTTGACATCACGTTTACTTGTTTATTGTACATTTTATATCAATTAAATATTTTATAAATATATAATATATGATAGAGAATATTTGTATGGGAACTGCTGAGTCATGGACTGAACTGCTGATTGAGTACCTGGAGGGAAGACCCAGTCAGCCCCAGAAGCACAGGTGAAGGGAATTCACCTGTGTGACCGGAAGGCTCCACACCTCTTAGGCCTCATTTAAGGGCTGACTGACACTGAGGAAGGATCTCTTCCTAGAGATCCATTTTTGGTGGAAGGTTTTCCCTGCAAACCTAGAATCTTTGGAAACAGGTGGGTAATCTATTTCCTTTCCTATAGCAGCCTTTCTATGGTGCTAGTTCTTCTATCTCTTTTGTAATGCTTTTTCCATCATGTTGATCTTTCTGATTGCCACAGTATGTTTTATATATATATAAATATATGTACATATAATAATTATTGTATAATAATGTTGTCATCTGTTTCTCCTAGAACTGTTTATTCAGCTGCTAAGGTTGCTTTCCTTTGATAACCAATAGCTGAGCTGTATTGAGCTATTTATAGTCTTGGGGCCTCTGATATGATCCTCTGCTAGTGCTTTAAGGTTTGTATTCTAATTCCATGCCTGTAGTCTTTTGTGGTGCTTTTTATTTGAGAGTCACAGACAATTCATTCTACACACAGTGTCCCCTTGTTATTGCTATATGTTAATTACAGATAATGAGTTTTACATCACACAACTGTACAAAGCTAAGCAAGCATCAAAATGTCTGGCGATAGTTACCTGGTTAGCAGCTAGTTGCTCTTGCCAACAAACAAGGCAAAGAAAAATCTTCAAGGAAGACAAAGCAAGTCCTGACATTCCAGAGATTTTAGGTACAATCAGAGAAAGGATGATAAACACCCAGCTCAGTCCCTTTGCTCTGAATAGAAAAGAGCTGGAAGAGATCCATCAGAACTTGCTTGTGCAGTAGAATCAGCTGGAGAAAGAAATTCTGTAGGTATTGAAAGGGCAGGATTTCTGTCTCTATTTAACTAAAGTGGAGAAGTTATGGGGCCTTTCTCACCAGTAAGAATTCACTGTAATATAACACATGAAGTCCCAGTCACCACTCTCTTGAGGCAAGATGTAGCTGGTCAAATTAGTGGCTTTTTAAATGTTTCCAGGTCTCTGAAGGATCCTGGTACTTATGGCCTGACAATGTGACTTCCAATGGAATCCCAGGGTTTTCCACAATAGGTGCTTCCTGTGCCATTGGGAAAGGGAAATCATGGATCAAGCTTTAGTTTTAAAGGGAAGGTGTGGCCTTTGTTATTTGTAATTCCTCTGGGGATTGATTCCCAAATAGGTTCATGTTGGGCACTCCAGCAGGCTGTGCTCCTGAAGGCCCTTTGCTATACCTGCACCAAGTCTGAATGATTCACTTGCTCAGTGCTTGGAAAATGTCTTTCCCTTTTTCTTTTCAATGCCTGAATATTATGTGGAAGGCGTAAGCAAATCTCTGTGCTTTCCTGCCAAGGATCAGGGAGGCTGCCTGATCTTTACATAATCATTTAAGGCAATCCTAGAAGGTAGATTAGATGAGCTCATACTGCTGTACCTCCTGTAGGAGCGCTGTGCTTGGTGTCATACGAGGATCTTATGCTCCTCAGTAGCCAGTCCTACCTTTCAGCTACAAATGATAAAACATATCGGGTTCAATTCATCTCAAGTCTAGCTCTGCAGCAGAGTTGATAGAAGAGAGGAAAAGAGTTTCACAAGAGCCTTTGAAATTTAAATTCCTTACCTTATAAACAGGAGTGATTTTTTTCCATTCACTTTTGTTCTGTGAGGGATTTTTATTTTGAAAGCTTTTTCTCAGTTATTCAATTTGTTTCTCTTCATTCTATTTCCCTTTAATCTTTTCACTAGTGGTGACTGGTGTGGCAAATAAAACACATGCAGTTATTAATCTGTAGATTTTCTAGCAGTGAGAGGAAAACCCACAAATGTTTTGATGAAATGAGACATTTCTTTTTTAAAAAAGAAATGTTTTTTGTAGATCTAGTGACTTGCTCTTGGGGGTTCAGTCTGAAAGTGTGAATGAAAGAAAGAAGCTGGCATGTGAAATGAGAAATCACATTTATTTATTTGGTATGAGGATTTTGAGATCTTCATTGGAATTCAGCTACTGTTGGCTATTACTTCTTGCTCTTCTCTCCCTTGACCCTCTCTTAACTTCCAGTTCATCTCTTATTGATACAGCTAAGAAAGAGAGACCTATTAAACCCAAGCACTTTTTTGACATTTACTGTGTCGCAGTTACTATACACGAGCATACGTACATATATTTAGATTTAGCACTCAATCCCAAAGCTCATTATTTTGTAAATTAGGCTCTTTCAGGCTCCAGTCCAAATCTAAACTCCCAGCTGCAGCAGTACATTAGTCCCTCCTCCTTTGCCTTTTGGTTTCAAGAAAAAAATTAGTCACTACAATAGATCTACAATTGTTCAAACTGGAGATTACACAGAGAGGTTCCTCTTACTCTCCTTTGGATTTTCTCCCAGGGCATGTCAAAACTGCTAACTGATTTTCTAGGAATAGAATTAATGGCATGCACTGGTCTCAGGAGTCCATTTCCCAGATGATGGGGAAAACTTCTCTGTAAATAGCAGAGGGCTCACTCCCAGATCTTGGAATAGCAAACTCCTCCTTGAAAAAGCAGAGCACTTTGAGAAGCCTTCAGGATACATAAGCTTCACATATTCCTAAAGTTTCTGGAAAAGCAAAGCACAGCCTTAAAGTGGAGCATGCATACAGTCACATAATTAGGTTTTAAATCCAGGTTCGAAGGCTACAGAGAGGTTTCAGCTGATTTGTGGTCTTTTTTTTGACAAAATAAATCCAGGTTTTTAGCTTTTCCCTGTGGCTATACATCATTTTCTGACTGGAAAACTGAAGCATGGTCCCTCTGGACACATCCAGAGGTTATCTGCCCTATTTTCAGATGCCAAATTTTAAGGAACATAGATTCCCAAGTATATTTGTAAGTAAATAAAAATGAAGAACAACATTATAAAATGATTCTATAAAAGAAACTGAGGAGCCGAAATGAAAATCAGTTCAGGAAACTGGCTCCAGCCAGTCATTGCAAATCACATGAATATCTTCTGAAGGCATTCAGCATCTTCATCTCTTCTACCGAGCCTATGTATGAAGTATAAAAACCTGCTTACAGATCCAGCTGGACAAAATCTGCCACAGGACAGAGAGAACTCATTTTACAATCCCCCTGCAGTGTGCAGCTAACTGATCCTGGTCTGGGATACTCAACTTATCTCTGAGACACCTGAATGAAATCAAGACTGTACTATCTCTTGACCAAGTGCACTTCAAGCCACAGAGCTGCCAGCTGGGAAGCACCAGGCAAACCAACTTTCTTTCCCCAGTGAACTACAAAATAACTATCCAGCCAAAGCTTGCTACAAAACATACAGACTGACATTTATTCCTTGCAGTCTTAGGAAAACATGGGCTTTTTATGTTTATATATGCAGGATTTTTTTATATTGATTGCACCCATTAAGAATTGCTCTTTGCACCTCTTGCTCACTGTTCCCTCTGCCTGGAAAAAGCAAATGGCCTTCCACTGTCCCTTTAAGCAACCGTGACTCTCACTCCAGACTGAACTGCTCAAGAGGTAAAAATAAATAAAAATATTAATCTAATTTTCCATGAAATATGTATCTACAAGGAAAGTGAGAAAAGAGTGTGGTTGTAGAATGCCATGTCTGTATATTTGCCATGGAAACAGCATTTATAAGAAACACAGTGATGGGAGGAATATCAACTATTCCTTCAGTTTGATTGTTGCAGCATGCAGACACAGCCAGCTGCAGGTTGCTCCTTACACAGACTGACAGACCTGGCAGTTTTATTAACTTGGTTATTATGGGTTGTTTCTGGCTGCAATGCTTGAGATGCCCCACGTATCCTTTACTCTATTCAGGAAATACTAGGGATCAAATAGAAAGGAGAAAGTGAAGGTGGGAAGTTGTATTTCTGCTCAATGCCTTGTTCCTCTTCGGTCACTTTTCCCTTCCCTATTCCCTTCTTGTTGCTACCAAAGCTGTAATGGAGGCTTCCTGATCTCCCTTCTCTTCCCTGTTGATGTGAGCAAAAACCACAGCCAAATCAAGCAATCATTTTGCCAAAGGAGAAAGAAACACATGCTGAATGCAGTCTGCAAAACAGATGATTCATGCTCTGGATTAATTAGCAGCATTTGATGACCTGCCTGTAATTAAAATAGAAAGTGATTCGGTTGTTCACATTGTTCAGGTAAATGTCATTTTCCAGTCCTGTGCCTCCATGCAGTTTGGGAGAGTTCATCTCTCTTTGTGGTACCATCCTCCACCGTGAGAATGCAGCCCGGTGCAGGTTTGAACATGTGCTACCAACAGAGGAATTACTGCTCTAGTTTTCTGCCACAGTCCTGACTTCCTTCTAGTTTACCTAGAACATTATTGATCAATATAGTAGGAAATGAGCAAGTATGAGAGCTTTTCAGTGCTTATCCCTGGCAGCACTGTTTGTTTTTCCCAGAGTGTTGTTAACAAAGCTTGCTTGGTAGCAGATATGCATGGGAATTTCACACTACAGACAGAACAAAAGTGCATTCAAGAAATTTCTGACCTTCAGAAATGATTGATTAGTCCACAGCTTGCCATGCTCCCCTGAATTAAATGCAGTAAGCCTTGGATCTGGGGCTTAGCCAAGCTTTTCTTAGAGCTGGGTTTCAAGCTGTAGAAATAACTGTTGCTCTCCTATGTCTTCGCTGATTTCTAGGCCAGAGGGTATGGTTTGGTCTCCAGAATACTTCAGGCATTCCACAAGCTAAATGGTTTTTAGCTGAATCTACTAAAGACTTCTACAAGAGGCTGTGATGCTCACCAAAGTTCACTGTCTTCAGTGCTCTTTGGAGGTAGTACAGGGAGGGAAGCGGCCAAGGTTAAAACTCTGCATCAAGTTACTTTTTTCTTCCAGGAAAATCCCAGTGGGTTTGCTTTATTTGCAACTGATAATTTGCAATTTTATATCAATTCTGGAAAGGAAACTCTAGAAGCATCTCACAGTTGTTGGCTTAGTTATTTATTTTTTAAGTAGACAGACCACACCAATTCTCACTTGCCTGATACCTTAAGGATAGGCTGAAGTTAGAGAGAAAACCAGAGCAGTCTCTCTCTCCAGCTGCCACAGTTTGTACGTAAAAATATTTTTGATGGAAAAAATCCATGTATTGTGGCTAAAAAGTTGTTAGATAATCTGAAGAAGTGAGAGTAGCTCTACTAAAGTGGATGTGCAGTCTAACTGCAGAACTGAGCAAACATGATACTCCTTTTACTATGTTTGGTGACAGTCAAAAGTCCCTAAAGATGACTCAAATTGTTCAGTGCGTAGATCAAGATTTGTCGAAGGTCACAGCATTGAGTGTGTGCCATCAGGAGATCGCAAATATAAAAGTGTTTCTAAAATCCCAGCTTTCTCAGATTACTCAGTCTTTATCTGGAGACCCATGGCTGAGAATCTGAAGATGAGTGCTGCTTGCTTTCTTCCAGAGAACCAAGCAGTGAAAGATGTTTTTTGAGGAGAAGGGTAGTGTTCTTTTAATGTCATGTAGACTGGTAATCTTAATATTCATCGGAGGTCACCTGCATCTTCAGACCATATCTTCCAGCTCACAGCAAACCACTTCTTTTACCATTCTGTGCTCTCATGGGAGATGATTTTTCCATCTTTTCCATCCCTTCTGATGAATGTACCAGTTTATGAGTTAAGATCAATTTGGTGGAACAATGCATGTACGTCAGTAAGCAACTGTGTAGACTTGGGGTTAGGTCACTAACCCCAACCAACTAACTCAGAACCTGAGGTCCAGCTTCTGCTCCAAGGTTCACTTTTATGTCTTACAATAAAAATCCATGAGGCCAGCTTAATCCTGAGAGTTTCAGTAATACTGAAAGATAACTAATAAAAACAAGTGACACCTATGGATTTATGCAAAAGGGAGTAAGCAACATGTTGAGTGGGAGTTTTCAGGATAATTTTGAACTATTTTTACCGAAGTTTTACCGAGTTTGTCCAAGTGCTTGTCTTCCCCTTGCTTCAACTTGCACTGAGAGAAGCAGCACTTGGATGTGAACTAAAGCAACTTATGAACTAAGCAGATGACACCTGCGGGATTAGATGGGATGGGTGGTGCCTGTGAGCACCAAGGAAGGAATCGGGGAGTCACGGCGGGTGGTGCCTGCGAGCACCTGGGAGGAGCAGGGAGGGTCATGGGTATATGGGGCGGTCGCGTGTACGGGTATAAGTAGCCTTGTTGCACAGCATTAAATTGGCATTTCGGCGCTACATACCGTGTATGTGTCCCGTATGCCCCTGCACGTGGAGGTGCGGACGGAAGGGAAGCCTTAGTACGTTGTCGTAGACAACAATTGGTGACCCCGATGTGATAAGACGGAGCACGGAGAGGTGCTCGGAGCGCAGGGGCGCTCGAGAAGGAGCGCAGAGGGGTGCTCGGAGCGCAGGGGCGCTCGAGGGGGAGCACGGAGAGGTGCTCGGAGCGCAAGGGCGCTCGAGGGGGAGCACGGAGAGGTGCTCGGAGCTCAGGGGCGCTCAACAGCGTACTCCAGTATGTCTTCGTCGCTGGAGAGGATGGTGAGTATGCTGAAGGGGATGGCAGCACAGGCAGGCTGTGAAGTGCATAAAAAGGACCTAATGCCGCTGTTTAAATGGATTTTGCGGCATGGTCTGGTGACTGACCCTTCTCATTGTTTGAGTAAGGGCATCCTTGATAAAGTGGGGGAGGAGTTATTTGGGGGGGCATGCGAAGGGGATAAGGAGACACAGAAACTGCTACCTGCATATGGGTCGCTCGTTAAACTCTTTCAGACGGTTAAGACAGAGAGAGAAGTCTGGCAAGCAGCATACGCGCTGTTGCATTCGGACTCGGGGAAGAAAGGGGAAGATAAGGGGAAGACGGAGACAGAGGGAGTTGAATCAGAGATAAAGACCTCGGAAAATGCCTCGTTAACAGAGGCAAATAATTGTGATGAGAACGATCTGGGAGGTACTAAAGAAAAGAAAGAAGGGGGAGTTCCTCCTCTGTATGTACCCGGGGGTGCCATGCCTTCGGCGCTGCCCCTGGGGTATATGCAGTGGGGTCACTATCTGTCGGGTGGGGTGTGGGGGATTACTGCTGAGGGAATGGCCCATTTCCCTGGCACCCCTTCGGGAAACGAACCATCGAAAGAAAAAGAGAAGGGGACCCCACTGTTCGCTATTCCACCCCCATATAACACTCAGGAGGTGCTGGCTGAGTTGAAAGCACTGGAGAGGGCTCGAGCTCCCCCAACTTCATCGTCCTTGGATTCCTCACTGTCTGACTCAGAGGACGATCAGGGCGGGGAGGACTCTGATGCAAGGGACCTAAGGGAAGTGTGTAAGGCTATGAAGAGGGTGATTGGGAAGAAAAAGCGGACCCCAGAGAAGAAGGTTAAAAGGGTGGGATTTCAGCTTCTGGGGTATAGGGAAGCAGTGGAACGATGGATGGTGAAAGTGAAGCAATGTGTTCTTGAGGACTGCACTTTTTCACCTCAAGATGCTCCTAGTCAGTTGTGCTACCCAGATCTAGCCCATGCAGGTAGGCACAGGGAATGGCAGCCGTTAGATTTCAAGTTGCTATTGCAGTTAAAAGGGGCCCTTTCCGAGGGGGGTATCATGGGTCCGGCTGCCCAAATGTTTCTGGACATGATTAGCATGAGTGGGCCACTTACTTTTGATTGGAGACAACGTGCTCGAGCTTGTTTGTCCCCTGCCCAAGTGCCCGTTTGGGAGACTCTCCTCCGAGACGAGGCGGAGCGGCAATTATTACAGGCTCGGGATGATCCAAATCACCCACTACACGGAGCCCAAATAGAGATGCTTATAGGGCAGGGGTCCTGGTTGGCTCCTCAGGATCAGGTTGGGCTGCCTGTAGCAGTGCTGATGACAGCTGCAAGCACAGGGAGGAGTGCGTTTGAAAAAATGCGTTCAATTCTTTCGGGTTCGCCAAGCAATCTTCATATAAGGCAAAAACAAGGAGAACACTTTGGCTTTTTTGCTAACAGAGTGCAAACGGCAATTGCTGCAAGCGCACTCCCTCCTGAAGCTCAGGATGCAGTCTTTCGAGAATGTCTGC
This sequence comes from Numida meleagris, assembly GCF_002078875.1. Taxonomy (NCBI): domain Eukaryota; kingdom Metazoa; phylum Chordata; class Aves; order Galliformes; family Numididae; genus Numida; species Numida meleagris. Next base: position 40,546,513 of record NC_034412.1, read on the forward strand.
GCTCTGGGGCTTTGCCAGCATTCAGGGCAGCGCTTGCGGCCTTGCCTGGTTCTGCACGTGTGGGGGAGTTAATACAAAGAGGCTGTGAACTGGCTTGTGCTGATGAGGTACAGCCACTGACTGCAGCACTTCAAGCCTTTGCTTTGCAACAGCAAGGTCACGGCAGCTGTTTCAAATGTGGGAGGCTGGGACACAGAGCTAAGGACTGCAGAACCGAGAGGGCTGCAAGAAGCAAAACTCCTTTGAAATGCTGGGTGTGTGGGGGCTTCCACATGGCTTGTCGATGCCCATACAGACATCAGGGGGGAGTAGGGAAACCACCTGGCCGGGACAACACAGGGGTCCGAGTTCCGGCCTCAAGCCTAGACCCCAGGAGCCAATGTTCCAGCGCGAGCATGGGGAGCCCCATGGCTCAGTTCAGATCAGGAACACGATTAAAAACAAAAGCAGGGAAACTGGGAGCATCCTCGGTATCCGCTGTCCCACTCACAACGCCAGCGACACAGGGCATCTGGGTTGCGGGTACGGGAGCTTTAGAACAGGGATATGAAATACCTCCACAGAGAATCAACAGTGATTCAGCTGAGGTGCACTCATTACACAGCATGGATCAAGATCACCCCCTCCCCCTAGTCAATCTCACTTTCGGGTTAAGTCGAAGCCCACAACTAAAAGTCAGGATTTGCATTCAGGGTTTACTGAGCCCCTCCCCTCCAGTCATCTCAACCACCTTTTTACTTGATTCTGGAGCTGACATCACGACTATCCCAGAGCAGGTTTGGCTGTGCAAATGGCCAGTTGAACCCACTGTGCGACTAGTGGGAGGTGTGGGTGGTACTACTGCCGGACGAACAGATCTTCTGAAAGGGGATACGGATTTGGCGGCTCCTCGAGAATTATCAGCAAGATATCAGCGTCTGTTGTCTCATCTTTTTGAACATCTCCAGCAGGGCACCTTGCAGCGTTGGGATGCTACTCGAGGCATCCAAGCACATTTGCTGGTACAACCCGCGGGGGCCACAATCATACTTTACCAGGGGGAGGTTGGGTGGGCCTTGTTATTCGGTTACGTTGCAACTCCCCGTGTGGCATTACCTTGGTGGGGTGTTCTGTTAGGTCAGGCCATCCAATGGGCACGTGATAAGGTGCTTGCCATTGCAGGGACGAAGCCCCAAGCAATCACGGTTGAGCTTGGCCCAACATCGCTTACACAGTTGCAGAAGAACTCTTTGATTGTACAAACAGCCCTGGCAGATTATCCAGGTGTAATTACTAATTCCCCACGCACGCATTACACAGATTTGTTACAGTTAGTTACTATCTTACCCGTGCTTCCTTTAGCTGAGAGTCCACTACAAGGTATTACAGCCTTTACCGATGCCGCTGGAAAAACGCAGCGGTATGCAGTGGCCTGGTTTAACCAAGGCGTGTGGTGTTCTGAAGTTAGAGAAGATAAGACTCACTCGATACAACAATTGGAGCTCTTGCCTGCCCGATGGGTTAAGCCGGCGCCTGTAGCATCCCTAGCACCAGCAAGAGCACAGGACCCCCACCCTGTACTGCCCAAAGAGAATACAGCTCTCCCCAGCACCAGCAGCGCTCAAGGCATCC